>NW_024067140.1:0-138643 GCF_015039405.1 Cantharellus anzutake | reverse complement strand
CATGAAGTTGGCATCCCTCCATGTCTTTCTCACCATCTGTGCTCGCCATGGGTGGAGAGTGCAACAAATGGACATCAAATCTGCATACTTAAATGGGACGCTGTTCGGAGGATATATACATGAGACAGCCAAAGGGTTACAAGGGAAAGGGGGAGGAGCAGAAAATCGCAAAGCCAAAGAAAGGGCTCTATGGGCTAAAGCAGGCAGGATGCAAGTGGTACGAACACTGCACAACTTTCTGATTCAAATTGGTTTCCAGCAAACACATGCTGACCACTCGGTTTTTGTGTTTAAACGAGGACAAGCCATCACTACCACCCCATTTACATCAACAACAAGCTCCTAGCTGGGAATGACAAAAAATTATTAACCTCCATTCAAGACACTATCAGTGCATGATTCAAAGTCTCAAGCCATGGAGAGGCTTCATGGATCCTGGGCATTTGACTTTGTGTCAGGGCACACCCCGCCCGACCCCGCTCCGCACCGCCGCTCCCTCTTCCTTTCTCCTTTCCTCCTTTCTCCCTTTCTTTCTTTCTCTCTCTCTCACATGGACCACCTTTCCCGCTCTTCAATGTATCACCGGTGTGCACGCCTATTTCCCCTCCTGTACCTTACCACCCCTACATCGCCGCCACCGCCGTCGCCGCACCCACCCACATCCACAGCGAGCCCTCTCGGGATCTCCCGCGGAGACACCCGGAGAGCCGTGGCTGTGTGCAGGGGTGATGTGGCGCTCCCCACGTGACTGATCCCGCATGTAGATAATACCGGCTGGAGTGGGAACCGAAGAAGCAGCCTTCTTCTCATATTCCCACTTCAGGCAAGTAGTGTAGTCCCCCCTTTTTAATGATAACTCATATTCCCACTTCAGACTAAGTGGTCGGGGACGCTCACCCCGCGACAGGATCACCGCTACACACAGCCGCTATTCCTCTCACCGAGTCCCGCGCGCAGGGACCTCGCCACTTTCGGAGCTGTCCCTGACATTTGCCAAGACATACCTTCCAGAACATTGTCAATCAATCAATTAAGGATGTCCTTGCCCGTTTCAGCATGACTGATTGCACACCCATCATTACTGTCAGGGCACACCTGCCTGACCTAGCTGCACCCGCCCTCACCCAGTATCCTGCTCACCTCTACTCCTCACCCTTCATCACAGTTCCTCATCTCTTGTTCTTCTTTCTGTCCTTTTGTTCTTCTGTTCCTTTGTTCTTTCTTCTATCTTTATCTACATGGACAACCTTTCCCCATATCTATGTATTATTGACCCACCTGCGATGCGCACATGACACACCCAGCCCCGGATGACCCAGACGGCCTTGCAGTGCAACCCAGCATGCATGTGTGCAGCACATGCCCTTGGGGACACCCAGATGACTGCAGCTGTATGCGGGGTGACATGGCAAACCTCATGTGACCCAAGCTGCATGTACATAAAGGTACCTGGGGTGGGAACTGAAGAAGCAACCTTCTTCTCACAGTTCCCACTTCAGGTAAGTAAGCATAGCTTCCCTTTTAATAACAACTCACAGTTCCCACTCACGCCCAGCATGACTCCTCTACCCCACCCACTCAAGGGCTGCTACCATTCCTGCACCCAACTCCGGCCCAACTCCGAGTCCAGCGCCGCTATGATACCATTGCCACTATTGCAGCCCTACACTCCTTCCTTATTTATCTGTTATTGTTTGTTTTGACCCTTGGTCATTGCCGGCCGCTATGCAGCCAACCCTGCTCCTTATTCAGGTTTGCTTCCAAACCCTTTGGCCTTCAGCCCAGGTCCGCTTCCATTCATTCCTTCCTCCTATATATATCCTGTATACTACATTATATTACTTTAGCTCTAATATCGATTTGACCATGACCCCCAAGTCCTGACCCCAGCAAGGCAACCCCAGTAAGTCTGAAATGAGGGCCAACAGACAGCTAGGGGGCACAGCGCTCCTTTAGAGTCGCTGAGGCCAAATGCCCTACCCTTGGGCCTTGTTCACAGCATCATGGGCATCATGGCCTATAGCGGCCCACCAATGGCAACCTTTGGTGCCGACCCCGGACCAGTGTCTAACACTGGACCAATTCAGTACCAGTGCATTATGTGCAATTGTACTCTGTAATAAATGAAATAAAATGTTCTTATGCACCATTGGCATTGGTAGGTGATCATCGCATATGGGAAATCCTAAGGAACGTAAAACCACGAAAATACAGGTGGTGTAAGGTAGTTATCCCACCTACACTGGCAAGTCTACCTTCGGACCGATCCCTCCATTCCACTTCTGGGTTATAACCTGCCAATCCATTAAACCCTGTAACCCAAATCATCAGTAATATTCAGTCAGCTAACCTGTAACTCTGTTAGGTCCACTCCGCCCGGCCCTTGCCATTTACGGGCCCACCGCCTAGACTCCCTCCATAACCATAAAATACCTAACCTGTAGATATGTTACACCTCAGCAAAAAGATCAACTAGAGTTTCCCCCCTCTTTGTCCGTAAAGTAGGGCACTGACATGTTACTGGGCACAGCACTCCTGGCATAAGTTGCTGAGGCCATAGCCCTCTGTTCACGGATGTTGTTGTTCATCCTGAACCTGGTCTCTGACAGGGGAAAATTGAGGAGGAAATTGGGGAGGTGTCAGGGCACGCCATGCTGTGCCGCTCCCCGCCCTCTCTTTCTTCTTTCCTCCTTTTCTTCTTTTCTTCTTCTTCTCTCTCTCCTTTCTATCCTTATACAGATGACCTCTCCCTTTTCCATATTTGTAGCATGGATGCATCCAATGTTGAGCACCCTGCATGGGTACTGCAACACCGAACATGCCACACATCCTTACTTGTATTTCTCCTCTCTTACACCTGGGATAGACTGCAGAGTTGCCTGCAATGACCCGGCTTCATCCGAGGTCGACATGGCACCTCCACATGACCTGTTTTCACATGTATATAAACCTAGCCGAAGTGGGACTGAAGAAGCAGCCTTCTTCTCATTCCCACTTCAGGCAAGTGTCTCAACCTAGTTTAGCTTTTCACCTTAATAACAATACATTCCTGCTTCAGCCTAAGAAGCCGCACAGGGACATCAGCCCAAGAGAGGGTTACCTGCCATATGGTCTCACTGTCCTGCTGCCACCCAGGCTGTCAACGCCGAACATCATGCCGCTACCCCTGCCTCTTCGAAACTGTCCCTGACAGGGGGGGGGTATGAGGGAAAAATTGAGGGGAATGGGGGGAAATTTGCAGGGGGAACTTGGGGGTTTCTAAAAACCTGGAAAAAAGTCAGGGGAAATTAGCGGAAAAATCGGAAATTTTGGGATAAGTTAGGGAGTGATATTTCAGAAAATTAGGAATAATTGGAAAAAAACTAAAATCACTTTTTTGATAATTCAATGTGCATTAGAAAGTGCCAAAGTGGGGCAATGTAGCAATGTATGTTTCAGTGTTAAAAAACCTCCCACCATGCTTTGGTGAGCCAAATAACCATGGCTTTTTGACCATGGGAAATTGGGTGTCAAAGGCTTGGATGATATTGGAAGGATACATCAGCTTTTTGTTTGCTTTTTGGGCAGTATTTTTATTTAATTTACTTCATTTGGAACACTTTTTTAAAACTGATTTATTGTCAGAAACTGTGTTCGAGGTGATCGCGGGAAGCGGAGCGGAGTACGGCAGCATGAGTGGTCACTTAGCTAATGAGCTACTCCATTGCAAGGCATTGAGGGGGTTGGGACTTCGGCTTCAACGACTTTGCTAGAGTGTTGTGCCACGCGTTCTAGGCTGTCCCGTATTTCACGTTAGCGGGAAAGACCTTGCGGCGATGTTGACTTAAGCGGGATGAAGTTGAGAGGCGAACTTAAGATGAGAGTACGGGGGGAATTCTAGTCGATATTCAAACTAAGGTACATCGACAGTAAACTACAAGTATAAATAAGAAAGGAGAACAGAGAAGGGACCGGTCGGTCCAGCGCGGGACGGGAGCGGGATGATAAGTACGACAGAACTAAAAGAGCAATGAGGACCAAGGTAATGGAACAGAGGACGGCGAAGTTGGGAGGCAGAATGGATAGGCCGACAATCTAGGCATGCGGATCAGAATGTCAATATACAAATAGATCAAATGTCAATAAAGGAATAACCAATTGTCAATAAAGGAATAAACCAAATGTCAATAAGGAGTGGATCAACGGCGACCATAACAACCGCTAGTTAGTTAAGCGAATGAATAAGAATAAAACGGTATCGGCTGAATGGCTGAGGAACTCTAAGTGGTGGCGGGAGAACGAAGGAGGCACTGCTACGGGACTGTGGAACAGGAACCACTATTGGCGCTGCTAAGCGATGGGCAATGGTGCGAGTAATGGGCACGAGTAACGGGCACAAGTAACAGGCGCAAGAATGGGGGTGCAGAAAGTGGTAGAGGGGCAGGGACTTTGCGGGGCCGTGACATTTATACCCTATATAACATGCATGGGTACATTGCCACACTTCAGTGCTTTCCAATTCACATAGAATCATCAGGGCAAGAAATGAGATGAAAGATAAAGCACAAATTTTTGAATTTCAGAGTTTTCCTCAAATTTTGTAAATAGTAATAAACAAATAAGGTGCTGATTTTAGTGAACACAAAAGGTACATATATGAGCTTTCAGAGCAATGAAAATGGCCATTTTACCCACACATATATCCATATTATCTTTGCATCAGAGACCAGGTTGAGACGAGGGAAAGTCTCTGTGGCAGAGGGCTTCGGCCTCAGCGACTTATGCCAGGAGCACTGTGCCAAGTAACATGTCCATGCCCTAACTTACTAACTGGCAACCAGAACTGAAGGGGGGTAAACTCTAGTCGATTTTATTACTGAAGTGTAACCTATGTACAAGTTGGATATATATATAGTTACAGCAAAGATGGTCCGCAAATGGTGGAGCTGAGCAGAGCGGAGCTAACAGGGTTAAACATTAGCCAACTGAATATTACCGACAAGTCGGGTTACGGGGTTAATGGAAAGGCAGGTGATAACCCAGAAATGGAAAGGAGGGATAGGCCTGAAGGTGGGCTCTGCAGGGCAGGCGAGTGTATTGCCCAGCAGAGGCAGGAGTGCGCTAGCAGACGTCGGAGCTGTCCGGAAGTCTTTGGGGCTCCGTACTTAGGGAGGCGTAGGTAATAAATTGAAAGGAGGGGGTGGTGACCATTGAGGGGTACCGAGGGGATTGCGGAATACAGGAGCTCCTGTCAGGGACAGCTCCGAAAGCGGCGAGGTCCCTGCACGTGGGACTCGGTGGGACAGATAGCGGCTGTGCGTAGTGGCGATCCCGTCGTGGGGTGAGCGTCCCTGACCACTTAGGCTGAAGTGGGAAGTTGAGAAGAAGGCTGCTTCTTCTGTTCCCACCCCAGGTGCTATTATATACATGTGGTCAGGGTCACGTGGGAGGAGCCACGTCATCCCTGCACACAGCCGCACTCCCCTGGGTATCTCCGTGGGAGATCCCGGAGGTGTGCCGCTCTGTGAGTGGGAATGCACGCGGCGGGCGTGGCGATCGGGGGAGGGGTTAGGTGTGTTAGTAATACATAGAGAAAGGGAAGTCGACCATAGAAGAAAATAGAAAGAAAGAAGGAAAAGGGGAAAGAAGAGACAAAGGGTGATAGCGGGGAAGCGGAGTAGGGCAGCGCGGCGCGGGGTCAGGTGGGGTGTGCCCTGACATCACCCCCCCCTTAAGCCGCTTCGCCTCAAAGCGGCTGGGCAGTTCTCTCTTTCTCCCCTGGGGCGTGTGGGTGCATCCGGTGGAACTCCTCGACTAGGTCTGAGGCATGGGTTAGGTCGTCGCGCGTGAGCCATTGGTTTTCCGAGTGTGGCCAGCCTGTATACTTTACCAGGTATCAGAGTTTTCGGCGTAGCCACTTAGAGTCCAGGATTTTCTCGACCTCATACTCCTCTTCTCCATCTACAAGGTCTGGGCCCGGGTGGGGGTCAGTGGGGCGCTCCGCGATTTCATCAGGGCGGTGTGGTCTGATGTTCGTCATGGATACAACTGGGTGGATCCCCCTTTGTCGGGCGGTGAGCCGGAGTTTGACGGCGGCGGGGAGACGACTTTAACGATCGTGAAGGGGCCAGTCCATTTATGGTCTAGCTTCTTGGTTGGGCGATCGGTTGTGTAATTCTGGGTGCTGAGCCAGACCCGGTCGCCTTCTTGGTACGTAGGGGCCACCTCGCGGTTCCGGTCGTAGTAGCGGGCCATCTCGTCCGCCACGTGCTCTAGCGCCGCTTTCACCTCTTCCTGCATCTTCATCATCCTTGACGAGAAGGCATCAGCAGCTTCCACCTCAATGTGCGTGTGGGCTCTGTCCCCATCCTGGGGTGTTGGCCGGTGTCGAGCTCGAAAGGGGTACAGCGGGTGGAGGAGTGGATGTGGTTGTTATAGGCGAACTCCGCTAGCTGGAGCCAGTCCACCCAATCATCTTGGCAGTGGTTGACAAATACCCGAAGGTAGGCTTCCACTTCTTGGTTTACTCGTTCCGTCTGCCCATCCGTTTGGAGGTGATAAGGGGTTGAAGGGGTGAGCTTGACGCCGAGGAGGTCCGCAAGTTCTTTCGAGAAGCGTGAGACGAAGGCGCTCCCTCTGTCACTGAGGATCTCCTCCGGGAGGCCGTGGTGCTTCCAGACGTGTTTGAGGAAAAGCCGCATGATTCCCGCTGAGTCCACCATCGTCACCGTTGGGATTGTGTGGATGCATTTGGATAGGTGATCCACTACGACCAGCACAGCATTGTAACCCTTTGACTCTGGGAGTTCTCCGATCATGTCCACCGAGATCACTTGCCAGTGGCGAGCGGGGATCTTGTTCGGGATGAGCTTCCCCACTTTACGGGAGGGGAAGGATTTGACACGGTTACAGGTGTCACATCCGCGTACATACCACCCGACATACTCCACCATCTGTGGCCACCAGTAGTCGCAGGAGACAAGTTCCAGGGTTTTCCACCGCCCCGGGTGCCCCGTCGCCCGCGCGTCATGGTGCAATCGCACCAAGTCATGGCGGAGTTGCGGGTCTTTCGGCACATATACTTTTCCTCTATACAGAACCAGCTCTCCTTGCTTCTCCCACTCGTCTGATCTCAGCGTGCCTTCCCCAAGTTCCCGCATCGCCTTCACCACCTTTTCATCCAGGTCCTTTGCCCTGCTGATCCTCTGAGGATAGTCATCTCCTCACCCTCCACCAAGACCGCCTCCGCTGCACAGGCTTCGAACCAAGCAGGTTGGAGGAGGGTCAGCCCATCATTGTTGTCCTTGCCTTTCGGGTGGTCCACGTGGCAAGAGAGCGCGTCCGGCTTTCCCATGAGTCTCCTGGGGCGGTGGATGAGGGTGAAGTGGAATTGGGAGAGGAAAAGGGACCACCGTGCTTGGCGTCGGTTCAGTCGTTGCACGGTGCGGAAATATCCTAAGTTGCGGTGGTCGGTGTAGACCTCGACTTTCTCCTCCGCTCCTTGTAGGAAATGCCGCCACTCCTCAAGGGCGCACACTGTTGCGAGCATCTCCTTGTCGTACACTTCGTAGTTACGCTCCACATCCGTGAAACCTTTGGACATGAAGGCTACGGGGTGGAACTCTCCGTCCGTCTGGAGCTGGGACAGTACTGCTCCAGTGGCGAAGTTGGAGGCGTCGCACTCGAGTTTGAAATGACCTGTATCGGCAGGGAAGGCAGGGACCGGGGCGGAGGTGACGGTGTAAGGGGCAAGGAATCTACCACCCTAACGAGAAAGAGAGGGGGGCCTAGGGTTGGGAATGCTCAGGGGAGGTTCGGATGATGAGGAGGGGGAGGAGAAATGGTCCGGTGCTATGTGATAAAAAGATAAATTTGTAAATCTCACTGATAATCAAACTAATGGGAACTCTGTCCCTGCAACTATGTCTTGAGCCTCTTTGGCTTCGTATTCGCCGCTCTGGGCGCTGGTAACGTCTGCTAGAACTTCATGTTCGTTGGGAGCACCTCTCTGTTTTGGGGGAGTCCTTTTTTGTAAATACAGGAAAGAGGGTAACTATAAATATGAAAGAAGTATGTGTGGAATTCCGAATGATCCGACGGGTTTAGGACGGCAACAGATCCACAAGGAACAAATAAGAAAAAAAGCAATATCAAAGAAATATTGATGTTGTTAAAGAAATCAAGAACCATGGCGATCGGAACAACCGCTGAACCAAATGCGTCACTCGTAAGTCGTTCGACTCGTGTTAACAAGGGCTTTCCAACGATAACAAATTCGTCTGGATCGGTGGAGAATTGATGGAGATACAGAGGAAGCGGCGGAATATGCGGGTGACAGTTGCCCAATTGGAAACTGATGGTTGTCCGTGGTTGGGAATGGCTTGAAAAAGTCGGAAGAAATATGAAAAACGTGGAAGGGATATATGAAACAGTGGTAGATGTGTTTCGGGAGTGGGGTGCTTGACGTGGGTGGTAGAATTGCGATAATCGGCTTGTTTGCGTGGTACCGGCTGTGCCCGCCTACAACGGCATCTTTGAGGGCGTGGAAAGTGTGGTCCTCGTCTGGTTCCCCAGGCCCATGCCTTGGTTTTGCGAGTCAGCATGTGGAGGGGGTGGGCGGTCTTGGAGAAGTCTTTAATAAACCGGCGGTAAAAGTTGACAAACCCCAAGAAGGACTGCACTTCTTTGACCTTGGTTGGGGTTGGCCAGTCGAGAACTCCATGGACTTTCACGGGATCCATCACGATGCTTCCCTCGGCGATAATGAGGCCGAGGTACTCGATCCGTCTCCGCTCAAACTTACACTTCTCCGGTTTTAAGAAGAGCCTCCGCTTCTGCAGCATCTCCAGGACTTCTCGGACAACCCTCCGGTGCTCCTCCAGGGTGGCAGTGAAGATCAAAATGTCGTCCATGTAGCAGATGACGACGTCCTGGTCGATGAAGTCCCGGAGGATGTCGTTCATCATTGTTTGGAAGGTCGCTGGGGAGTTACACAGGCCAAAGAACATGATGGTGGGCTCGAACAGCCTGCAGTTGGTTGAAAATGCCGCCTTCCACTCGTCGCCGTCCTTGATGCGGACATTGTTAAATCCCCAATGCAGATCTAGTGCCGAGAAGTATTTGGCGTTTCGGAGGCGTGCGAGGACGTCCGAAATGAGAGGGAGGGGGTACGAGTTTTTGACTGTGATCTCGTTGAGCTTCGGTAATCCTGGACTAGGCGCAGCGTTCCATCCTTCTTCTTGACAAAGAAGACTGGGGCTCCCATCGGGGATTTGGACGCCCGTATGCGTCTGTTCTGCAGGTTCTCGTGCAGGAACTCGTCTAGTTCCTTCTGCTCTGGTTGCGACAGGGGGAAGGTTCTCCCTCTCGGGAGCTTGGCATCTGGCACCAGGTCTATTGCGTGGTCCCAGGGCTTCCGTGGGGGCAGCTGGTCGAAGGCCTCTTTCGAGAATACGTCCCGGAAGTCCTGGTACTGCTCTGGACCAGCGCCTCAAACGGCGCAGGCTCTGCTTCCGGTTTGTGGGCTTCCTGGGCCATCCGCTGAGACGGGGTCGTGGTCGCTCTCAGTTCGTGTCCCCACCCCAGAGGGATGATAGCGGCGTAAATCCCGTCCCCTGGTTCCACTACGGGGTCCTGGTCGGCATGTCCTCACATCAACCGACAGGAGGATGGGCAGCGAGACATACTGACCTTTTGCCGCATCCGGTCTACCTCTGGGTTGTGGTGCAGCAACCACGAATGGCCTATGATGAGGGACTGCCGCCCCAGGTTTGCGATGGCGAAGCGGGCCCGCTCCGTGTGCCGTCCGAATGTCAGAAGGGCCTCTAGCTCCTCAGTTATGGCCCCATTCTTGTTTGGGGTCCCATCAACGTTGCGGACAGGGATGGGTTGGGGGAGCGGGGTTGTCTCGAGCCCGTGCTTTCTGACGAACTCGGGGCTCACAAAGTTCCCGGTGGCTCCTGAGTCTAAGAGGGCTGATACAGAGACTGTGGCGAGGGAGGTCAAGGTGGTTAGCTTTACGGCTAGGTTGAGGGATCTGGGGGGTTGCTTCGACAGCACGTAGATAGCCGGTGGTGGGACCGCTACCTCCGGCGCTGTGCTTGGTATCTCTTTGTTCGAGGATGCGGTTTTCCTCTTGTTCTTGGCGATGACTCGGTGGAATTTAGACATCGGCGCCGACTTAGGTGCCTCACGGTATCTACACGAGTTGGTACTATCGCCTGCAGGCGGCCGGGACGCATCCCTCACCGGTCGCCTTCCTGAAAATCCTCTTGGGCCTCCGCTTCCTGCCCTTCTCCCTCTGCCTCTGGTCCATCTACCAACTGTCTCCTCAGCCCCTTCATGAGCGCTCTGAGATCTTCAGGGTGCATCCGTCTGGCTCAGCGGGTTTTCGGTTGCAGGCAATCCCGCACGATGTGCCCTGGTGTGTTGCAATTGTAACACAGCCCGTTTCATCTCTGGTCAGTCCTCGAGCGGTCAAGGTCCATGGGTTGTGGCCCTGCTCCTGTTGCGGGGCGGGGCGCGGGGGCTGGGGTGCGGCGGCAGTGGGTACAGGGCATGGTTGTGGGAGAGTGGCAGGGAGTGGGGGTCTCGGGGGCAAGAGTGGGGGCCTGGTGGGGGCTAAGCAGGGTTGCGTTGCCTGGAAACGCCGCCACTGGTTGTCAAGGAGGCTGGCCTCGCATTTCCACTCGGCCCAGGTGGTTGGCATGGGGCAGAGGCGGTAAATGCTTTCGCGGAGCCGGGAGTTGATCGCCTGTTCGAAGCGATCCACTAGCCCCATGTCCCCTAGCCGCAAGGCGGGTCCGAGGATTTCAAACTCCTGGATGATCTTATCCACGGAGTCACTGCCCTGCCACAGAGTGGCCAGCTTCTGTCTGGCTGTGGCCTCGCAGTTCGGGTCTTGGAACATGGCGTCGAGTTCCGTGTTGAACTCGTCCATGGTGAGTCAGGGGAGCCCATCATCAGTAGCGCGATGGTGTGCAGCGTCGCCCACACCCCTGCAGTCCCTCCCTTCATGTAGGACAGGACAAAGAGTATCTGGGAGAGGTGGTTGGGGAATTCCGCTGCTCGGACATGGAAGTATATGCTGCATTCGGCCTTGAAGCGGTCAAGGTCTTCGGCTGCTCCAGAGAAGGCAGTGGGGGGGGGGCAACTTTAGGCGGTTTGGGTCTAGGGGCGGGTGCAGGTGTTGGTGCGGGGACCGGCGCCAGTGCAGGCGCGGCTGGGGGCTGGTTCTGAGCTTGGCTCTCTACGATGGCCTGGAGCTCGTGGAATCGGGACAGCAGTTCATCGTACTGCTCTTCGGTCACCATAGCGGGGGAGGCGGGGGAGATGAGGTTGAAGCCTTCTTCTGCTGTCAGGGACAGCTCCGAAAGTGGCGAGGTCCCTGCATGTGGGACTCGGTGGGACAGATAGCAGCTGTGCGTAGCGGCGATCCCGTCACGGGGTGAGTGTCCCCGACCACTTAGGCTGAAGTGGGAAGTTGAGAAGAAGGCTGCTTCTTCTGTTCCCACCCCAGGTGCTATTATATACATGCGGTCAGGGTCATGTGGGAGGAGCCACGTCATCCCCGCACACAGCCGCACTCCCCTGGGTATCTCTGTGGGAGATCCCGGAGGTGTGCCACTCTGTGAGCGGGAATGTGCGCGGCGGGTGCGGCGATCGGGGGAGCGGGGTTAGGTGTGTTAGTAATACATAGAGAAAGGGAAGTCGACCATAGAAGGAAATAGAAAGAAAGAAGGAAAAGGGGAAAGAAGAGACAAAGGGTGATAGCAGGGAAGCGGAGTAGGCAGCGCGGCGCGGGGTCAGGTGGGTGTGCCTGACAGCTCTGAGGTTAGTGGAGAAGGAGTGGAGGTAGACCGGAGGGATTGGAGGTACCGGAAGTCGTTGGCCGGGGATGGATATGACACTTTGCACCACTGGTGCCAAAATAACTAAGCATACTCCACGGAGATGTGAAGACCATCCATTATTTAAAAACAAAAAGTAATGATGCTGGCTGTCATATCCATACATACCCAATCCCGATTTGACTTCCGGACCCCCCTCTCCACCACCTCCAGAGTCCTACCCTATTCCCATCTGCTCCAATATCCACCTTCAGACCTGACATCACCTCCCTCTCCTCACTCCTCTCCTCACTCCTCTCCTTCCATCCCTCTTCCACCAACCTCTGCCAAGTTATGACCTTCTGCTGCCATCCCATACCCCATACTCAGACACCACTCGTACCTTCGCTCCGAGATCCTGTCATGGTTCTGACCTCGGACTTTGACTCCACCTCAGCTTAAGTGCATTGCATTGGTGACCTCATGCCACATAAACACCATTGCCAATATTCCTCAGACTTCTGACTCCACCTCTGCAACTCTGTAAGCTCCACTACCTCCAAGCTTCATGGACTGCTCTTGGCACCTTTGCCACTTGTAGTATACATTTCACACTTCTCCCTCATCCTTATTTGGACTACTGCTTCCTTACATTTAGCCAGTTAGTCATCAACCCCACTTCACCTCATCCTCCTGCCCCTCTGGGCTTCGCCCTCCTTACCTCCTTTCAGATGTGCCATAGAGTCTAACCCATGACCCTTGGTACTGCTCCATTTCTATAATTCCCTTTGTCTCCATTTGGATGCCTTTGTTCCGCTTTGGACCACCTCTTTTCTCTCGTGCTTTTGTCTCCCTACTATATACAGGCACTTGGACATACTCAATAGACCCCCAGTCTAAAATTGACTAGAAATGCCCCCTAGAGACTTCTCACTCACTATGTCTGAAATTAAGGACCAAATGGACAAACAGCAATGGCACAGTGCTCCCCTTGAGTCACTGAGGCCAAGGTCCCTCCTTGCTAAGTCTCCAGTTCCACTCCGGAATCATCTGCACTCACCCGATTCTAACAAGACCATGGGAAACCATCTTGATGTCCCTCTAGACAGTGGTCAGCATGTGCACAGACCACAAGATGGACAAGTATGGCATTCCAGGACAATTTTCAATCATTGAATCAAACTGAATTAGGACTTCTGAAGACATTCCAGGACATTTATAGTGAAAAAGGCCTTTAAGGCCCCATGCAAACATTGTAAGTGGGCTAGGGATCTGTCAGGGGATGACTCTCAGTGTCAGGGGACGACTCCCGGGTCCCCATGACCCTCCCCTATGGTCCACAGCCTCTGGTCTGGCCAGCCCTATCCAGGGCACAATCCTACTGTGGGTAAGGAGATGAGAAGGAAGCTAACTTCTCATCTTCCCGCAGTGGCCACAATATCAGCAAAACTTCCGGGGATACCCGGAAGTCACATGAAGGGGTAGAAACCGGGTCCGGAGCATGCGGTGCGCAGAGCATGCGTGCATGTGGGAAGCGCAGCGGGTGGAAGCAGGTCCGGACACGGGTCTGGGTCCGGGCTAGTCAGGGTGTATGCCCTGACACTCAGGTCCCCATAACCCTCCCCTATGGCCCACAGTGTCAGGGCAATAGCCCCAAACCCCAAGCCATATGTAATTACGATGTACATATAGTCACATGGGTAAGTGGGAACTCCATGAACCACTTACACACACCGTAAAATACACATCATCATATCACTTACGGCTTCGTGTGCTGAGCAACCCCCACTGAGACCTCACACACAGCCCACTGTGTAAACAGCCCTATCCAGGGCACAACCTACTGTGGGTAAGAAGATGAGAAGGGAGCTAAGTCTCATCTTCCTACAGTGGCCACAATATCAAAGAAAAATGCTGGAAAATATCCAATGTCCCCCATGGACCATATGGGAAACAACCAATATTGGAAAAAAGGAAGGGAAAACAATAATCAAGAAAACAATGAAGCAATAAATGGTTTCCAACCAAAAAATAATCAAATCTATCCATCACTAATCAATTCCCACTCATGATGTATGCTAATACTACTCAATGAGGCATTTCCAATGGTACCAATATTGTTCAAATTGGTGCAGTGGTTGCTGAGATAAGTGGGATCCAATCCATGTGTGACCATGCTGCTGGGTGGGTGTGGGAATTTGGTCTGTGGTGACTAGGAATGTGTCCAGAAAGATTGGAAGAAAATAATGAATGGTATATGCAATGTGTTTTGTGAACTGATCATGTGCTGGGATGGGGAAATTGCAATATTCAGTTCATCTAGGGTGCAGTGGCAATTCCTGCCTACAATGTCCTGAGGTGCCCCCTATAAAGGCCCACATAGTGGTTGTCCAAGGTGCAACTGTGGGGGTTTGCTGATGATTGCTCTAATTGCTCAGGAGCACTCAACAGCTAGCTCAATGAGAGCATCTGCCGGTTTTCATGATGTGCTGGGACAAGTACACAAGGATTTTCCATATTGCCCCCAATTGGTCTGTAGGGAAAGGGTTGTCCCATGTTCTGATTTCATCTTTATTACATTCATCACACCCACATCAGTCTTCTCTAATTTGATATGGCAGCTGAAGCCCATGGACCATCAATACCACAATGATACATAGATGGTTCCCATTCATTGAACAGCTCCATAAATAGGTGTCTGTACATTGTGCTGATAACCTATATGTATGGTTAGGCATACCTCCAGCTTTTTGTCAGTCCTTCCTTCCTAATTCCCCTGTTCTTCACAACCCATCTGTTGGCTACAGCAATGAAGTTCTCAACTGCAGCTATTATTGTCATTACCCTCACAACAACAACTCTGGCCCTTGCTGCCTCCATCCCTATCAGGATGCCAAAGGGTCCAGTAAAGCCTGACTCATACATCATGTATGTCCCACCCACAGGCATAACATAACACTGGCTGATTCGCTACTTAGTAAGCTGAAATCTGGTGCAAATTTAGAAGACCATATCGAAAGTATTACTCGGATATCCACCCAGAACCCTGGGTCAAAATTCTTAGTCACTTACCGGTATCAGAGTAAGTGGATATCATCAGAGAATCCCCATTAATATGCTAACTTTTGTAGTCCTGAATGGCTATTCAGTATATGCAACTGGAACACCCCTTAGTTGCATTCTCATTTGCTCTGAAGTTGACTATGTCGAAGCAGATGTCACAACTTCCAGTGACAATGATGTCCACCATGTGAATGAAAGGGATGTGGCAGAGAGCGATGACATTGCTGTTGAAATGGAGGATGAGGATGACCCAGTTGGACTCAAAGCACGTGTAACTGGGCAGGAAGTAATGGTTTTCATAATCGCTACTGGAGTTTTTACATCCCACAACAGCCTCAGTGGTGATGAAATTGATGAGTTTGGCCAGCTTGTACCGCGGGTTGCTCCTGGTCCGGTGTGTATCTCTTTCAAGTTATGTACTCCCTACCATATATGTTCACTCATCCCTGCTTGAATGCACAGGGCTTCGGTTACCGTTATTCAACTTTGGGGGATGAGGATGGCCTGGGCACATTTTTGGCTGGGTTGGCAATAGGGATCGGTTATAGCGTTGCACCAACTGCCATGGCTATTTCACTCAAAGTCTGCAAATCCCATTTAAACGTGCGCTCCATCAACATACTCAAAGCCATCGAATATGCCTACAAACAATTTCAAAAGACTCCTGAACTTTCGACCATCGTTCTGATAACTGCCAACCTACGATACAGTCAGGCAATTAATGATGCCATCACTCTGGCCACCAACCATGGGTTGTATGTGGTAGTTGCTGCTGGGGATGGCCGCATGGATGCAAGCTTTTCCAGTCCTGCATCTGCTCCCGGAGCTATCACTGTTGGTGCTGTTGACTGCTTCCACAACTTCCTATCCATATCCAACTATGGACCGCTTGTTGATGTTTTTGCTGATGGTTTCAATGCTCAAAGTGCTTGGATTGGCCGTGTGGATGCAATAAATAGCTTGACTGGCACTGGCCCGGCAGCTGCACGTGTTGCATCCATATTAGCTGATGCTTTACGTCGAGCTGAAAATAAGCAGCTGACTCCTGCTCAAATACTTAGAAAAATGCAGGATAATGCTGCACCAGTAGTTAAAGGCCAACCAGAGGGAACTAGAAACTATCTGGCACAAGTTGGGTGGTGACTATAGATGTACATGGTGCACAACCTGGTCCACAATCTTTTTCCTCACACACTTTGTAAAACCTGTACAGCATGCCCACATTACTTCAGATGTGTTAGGACATGAGCATAACAAGATATATATTATCAGATGTACCCAACAGTCATGTACACATGTGATCCCCACATGATATCCTCTTGGCTTACATTGCCCTACCAGGATGGAGGAATGGAACTGTCATATCTGTTGTTGTGGGGACAAGTCCGTGCAGGCTAAAACAAGCCCCATTGCACACTTCACCCTTACTGCATCAGGGACTAGGATTGGTAGGTCGGGGTAATAAGGGGAGTTGTAGGGGCTGGGTGGGTGGTTCTGTCGAAGTCCAGATCGTTGTATTTGGTGGGGTGGTTGAGGAGATATGACATTTTCTTTACTATTTTCATCCATTCATGCATGTGACTTTCTGTTTCTTATTGTATTGGACTCTTCTGTGACACTGTATAGTTTGTTAGAGAGTATCAGCACCATACTATAGAGGACCCACTACATGAGACCTACCCCCCCTAGACCTGAGTTGTGAGTCTAGAGCAATAGACCCATTTGTCAGAGACCGGATCCGGGATGAAGAAGACATCCCCATGGTGGAGGGCTTTGGCCTCAGTGACTTATCCCAGGAACACTGTGCCTAGTTACATGTCTGTGCCCTAACTGGCAAGGAAACTAGAAGAGGGGAAACTCTAGTCGATTTTATCACTAATGTCAGAGACCAGATGCAGGATGAGGGAGATGTCCCCATGGCAGAGGGCTTCGGCCTCAGCGACTTAGACCAAGAGTGTTGTGCCTAGTTACACATCTGTGCCCTAATTTACTAACTGGCAACAAGAACAAGAAGGGGGGATAACTCTAGTTGTGTTAGAAATGGGTGGATACAGATGACTCCGGAGTGGAATCGGAGACTTAGCGTGGAGGGACCTTGGCCTCAGCGACTCAAGCAGAGCACTGTGCCATTGCTGTTTGTCCATTTGGTCCTTAATTTCACAGTAGGCGAGCAGGAAGTCTCTAGGGGCATTTCAGGTCGATTTCGGACTGAGCCAAAACGAGTATGTACAAGCGCTGATATATATAATGGAGGGGGAAAAAGCACAAGGGAACCAAGGGAACCGAATCGGAACGAAGACGTCCGAACAGGAACAAAGGGCAGAAGAAGCGGAGTGGTACTGAAGGTCATAAGGCAGGACCTGTGATACGTCCAAAAGGAGGTAGGGAGGGCGAGGCCCAGAGGGGCAGGAGGATGAGGAGAAGTGGGGATGATACTAACTGGCTAGAATGGGAAGAAGCAGTAGTCCAAATAGGGATGAGGGGAAAATGCGAGAGATACATTACCAGTGGCGAAAGTGCCGAAGGTGATCCACGAAGCTCAGAGCTTATGGAGCTTACGGAGGCGGGAGTAGAGGTGGCGTGGGGGGTAGAAGGAGGTGTGTTGCCAGGACCAAAGGTGAGTATCGGAACCGGCAGCGGTAGGGTATGACTCCAGAGGTGAAGAGGGTGGAGGTCCGGAAGTCGGGTTGGGGTCGGGTATGCACAGATATGACAAGTTGATTTTATCACTAGGGTGTAACCTATCTACAAGTTATGTATATAGTTACCTGGGGGGCAAGCCCATGAATGATGGGACCGAGTGGAGCAGAGCTAATGGAGTTACAAGTTAGCCAACTGAAATTATCAATGAGTTGGGTTACAGGGTTAGCAGAGTGACAGGCTATAACCCAGAAATGGAAAGGAGGGATCGGCCCAAAGGTAAGCTTGCAGGGCAAGCAACTAAATTGCCCAGCAGAGGCAGGAGTGCGTTAGCGGATGCTGGAGCTGTCCAGAGGCCTTTGGGGCTTTGTATTTAGGGAGGCATAGGTAATATATTGGATTGAGGGGGTGATGACCATTGGGGGAGTCAGAGGTGGTTGTGGAATCTGGAGGCTCCAAGGTTAGTGATGAGGGAGCAAAGGTGATCCAGAAGGAATGGAGGGAGTGGAGGGTGATGGCCATGGATGGATATGACAACTAAGGTGTAACCTATCTACAAGTTATGTATATATAGTTACATAGAGGGTGGGCCTGTGAATGGCAGGGCCAAGTGGAGTGGAGCTAATGGAGTTACATGTTAGCTGACTGAATATTACCGACGAGTCAGGTTACAGGTTTAGCAGAGTGACGGGCTATAACCCAGAAACAGAAAGGAGGGATCAGCCTGAAGGTAGACTTGCAGGGCAAGCAACTAAATTGCCCAGTGGAGGTGGGGGTGCGCTAGTGGACGTTGGAGCTGTCTGGAGGCCTTCGGGGCTCTGTACTTAGGGAGGCATAGGTAATATATTGAATTGAGGGGGTGGTGACCATCAGGGGAGTCGGAGGTGGTTGTGGAATCCAGAGGCTCCAAGGTTAGTGACAAAGGAGCGGAGGTAATCCAGAAGGACTGAAGGTAGTGGAGGGTGATGGCCATGGATGGTTATGACACCATTACACCATACTGGATCCCAATTCAACCCCCACACCCTTTCCACCACCTCCACAGTTTCACCTCTATCCCTGTCCATTCCGATCCCCACCTTTGGATCTGACCTCATGTTCTGTTCCCCCAACTCCTTCCTGTCAGGGCACACCACTCTGCGCTGCTCCCTCCTTTTCTTTTTCCTCTCTTCCCTTTTCTTTCTTTATACAGACAACCCCCTTTCTTACACCTGTAGCATGGACATGTCCAATGCTGAGCACCCCACATGGTACTGTGCTGCCAGATGCACTGCACATCCCTACTTGTACCTCTCCTCTCTAACACTCAGGATCACCTGTGGAACCACCTGCAATAGCCCAGCTCTGTCCGAGGCTGATGTGGCACCCTCACATGACCCATTCCCACTTGTATATAAACTGAGCTGAAGCAGAACCGAAGAAGTAGCCTTCTTCTCATTCCTGCTTTGGGCAAGTACTTCATTCTAATAACAATCATTCCTGCTTCAGTCTAAGAAGCCAGACAGGGATGCAAGCCGGAGTGAGGGCTCTCTGCTATACACTCCTGCTACTCTACCACTGTCTGGGCTGCTAGCACCAGGCACTACTACATCACTACCCCTACCTCTCCTGTGCCATCCCTGAAGAAGGCTTCAACCTAGTCTCCCCCACCTCCTCCAGCATGGTGACCAAAGAGCAGTACCAGGACCTACTGACCAGGTTCCAGGAACTGCAAGCCATCCTCGAGAGCCAAATCCAAAATCCACTGCCCCCACCCACACCTGCACCTGCACCCGCACCTGCACCCACACCCACACCCAAACCCAAAGCGCCCAAGGTTGCACCCCCAACCACCTTTGCTGGCATGAGTGAGGACCTTGACCACTTTAGGGCAGAGTGTGGGATCTACTTCCATGTCTGCATGGCAGAGTTCCCTGACACTCTGTCCCAGATCCTCTTTATCTTATCGTACATGAAAGGAGGAGCTGTGGGAGTGTGGGTTACACAGCACACAATGGCACTGCTGATGGCAGGATCCCCCACAATCACTATGGACAAATTCATGGCAGAGTGTCAAGGCACACCCACCCAGCCCAACCTGACCTGGTACCCTGCTGTCCACCCCTCCTCACCCCTCCCCCTTCCGCTTCCTCTCTCCTCATCCATGCTTTCTCACTTTCCTCCTATCTTACTTCTCCTTGATTTCCTCTTTATTCTACACGGACGACCTTCTTTGTATCAATGTACCATTGACCCATCTGCAGTGCGCCCACCATACACCCGGTGTTACGGGGATGGGGGAAATTCCCCATTCCTCGATCCGTTCTTATAGTGGGATGAGTGAGGTCATATCTGGTCTGTACCATAACAGGATATGTAATCGATGAGTGATCCCAGTCTTGCCTGGGTGTCAGGGCAATAGCCCCGAACCCTGAGTCACATGTAAACTAGATAGATATAGTCACGTGGACAAGCGGGAACCTCCGGGTAACCGCTTACACACCACCGTAAAATACATCATCTTGTATCACTTACGGCTTTGTGTGCTGAGCAACCCCAAAGACCTCACACTTTTTTAAGTGCATGAGGTGTGTTTTACAACACAACCCACAACTATAAAATCTCAACATCTGATTCGGAAGCGCTTATGGCGCCTAAACATGCCCGCAAGGGCAAGGTCGCATCTGCAGCGACGTTAAAAAGAAGCGAGCGGTTTATTAAGAAACCGCAATCTCCCATCATGGGAGATTCAAACCAAAAGCCGTCGTCAGATGACGACGAGGATCAACGCGATCCGGAATCAGCAACCACTTCAGGGCTGGTCCCTGAAGACTTTAGAAACTTACGTGGAGTAAGTGCGGGGCAAAATACCCCCAGAACTCCATGACATCCCGATCTAACCCAAGCTGGGGAAGATCCCTTATCTCCTCATGAGGTAATCGACTTGCGCGAAAAACGCGTAAGCGCCGAACGATCAGCCCAAAAAGCTGATCGGATAGAGCCGCAGGAAACCCCAGGGCCCCACTATCCCCTAGAGTTCCCAATCACGTCCCCAAGTCAAGCCCTTAAGGCAGACAAAGGGAAACAAAGGGAAGAAACCCCGCGTCGGCTATCCGAAAAACTACTGGACTTGTTCCAGGTTCCGTCCGAATGGAGGACGGAAAGTGAAGATCAACTTCTTCTCAGGCTGAAAGCCCGAGAAGGCGTGAAAATACGCCCTGAGAGCAGGATCTCTCAGAGCGCGGAAGCTCCAAAAGAGCCTCTGCTGTTTACACCCCCACGCACCATGCCAGACAAGGCAAGGTCGCCAACTTCGGAGGAGGTCTCCGAGATAATGAGGAGGAGGCGAACTGAAATGAGGGAGTTCGCTGAGGAAGCCTTACGTAAAAATAAGGAGAAACCAGCGAACAGACCCCTCTATGAAAGGGAAGCACCCTCCGCAACGGCCTCGCCAAAACAAAGCGAGCGTGGAGTGTTCACTCCAAGAACCCATTCTGGAACTCCCAGAAGCGGAAAGGTCAACTGGGGAGAGTCACTGCTCGCCTAACCAAACTTCCTCCTGGAAAACCAGGAATCGCGCATAATAAACGCGATAAACTCGATCCAGAAAAAGATCGAGGAAACGAACCATAATAGCACGGCTCGTCTAGAGATAACTCTAGAAAGAATGGCCAACGCAATCGACGCGTTGACAGAAAAAATCAGCGAACAAACAGATTTGCTGAAGGAAATAAACTCCTCACAAAAAAGTGAGGAAACAAATAAACACCCCTGGACCACGGTCCAGGACATAAATAGAACTCGTGAAAAATTCACGAAAAGAACCACCAGTGAAAGCACACTGGAATATCACCAGCGACTCGACAGAGACGCTAAGGAGATCCTTCTCCCAAGGATAGGAGAAGACGATGCCGAGAGAAGACATCGTTCAGAGATCAGAAGGAGAATTGGCACGTACCAAAGGTTCGGCCAAACATCCAATTATGACGGACCTCTCGAACAGAGAGGTAACGCATTCATACCCTCTCAAAACAATGAGAGAATACAAATACAACTTCAGGCGAATTCGCCTGAAACCAAAGAAATGCTGCGAGAAAGATTCCCCCCAGCAAAAACCCCCCCAAAGGAGAGATCTCCATTGGACAGCGACCCCGCGAAGGCAGGGGAGCAAGAAGAGTACCTGGAGAAATGGTACGAAAAGGCCATAAGAATGGCCGAAGTGAGAATACTCACTCCCTACCCAGAAGGAGTGAAGCCAGAAGCCCTAAAGAATGGGCCGGCATTCCCTGACAAGAAATGGTCAGGGGAGAACGACATGGAATCGTTCTGGCAGTGGTTCACAGAACTACTGGGATTCCTCGCCTCGCGAGGATGCAAAGGTCCCCAATTCGACGAAGTCCACCTGGACTGCTTGATTCGTGGATTAGGGGGACCCGCATTTGACCTCGGAATTAGACTCCGAGACGAAACTCTCCTCAGAGGAGACGAGGGCATGTTCCTTGAGGTTCTCAACATATTGATGAGAACCTTCATCAAAGCCTCCGCCGCGTTGAACACGACAAAGAAATACCGCAACGTCAAATATGAAGCGGAAAAAGGCCTAAAACAGTTCTACTTAGAACTGTCAAAAGCAGCGTCCCAAATGGTGACGCCGCCAGACCAGGCGTCCTTTAACGCCAGGTTCTTAAACTACATTCCCCTCGAATGGAAGAGGGAAATGATTGCTCATGATAGAATCAGAGCAGACTTCTCCTCAAACGAGGAGATGTTAAAAGCAATATCTCGTGTAGACGAGATAATTGACGGGCTGAAGATGTCTTCAGCCTACAAATCAGGGTACTATACCCGAACAACCACCACGGCAACAACGAGCCGCGGCAAAGCCCTCCCGTCAGGAAAGAAAGCGGAAGAGCTGAAACCCAGATGGAAAGAGGATACATCCTCGAAAAACTCGAGGAAAACTGACCAAAAGTCAGTTCCAATTTGCGGCAAATGCGGCAAAATAGGGCAAACGAAAGATTGCCCAAGACACAATATAACGAGCGATGAAAAACCAAGGCGTATAGCTGCCATGGAAATCGCGAACTCAACAGATGAAGAGTCAAAAAGCTCATCAGATGAGAAACCAGAGAACAACTCTGGTAACTCCGAAGCATCAAGCTTCGAAGTGGAGGACCCATACGAAGGACCTCAATACTCACCTGACTCAGAGGGTGAGGAAGTCAATGTTGGGACCATAAGAATGGGCCCAATGTCAGTCGTCGACCACGATGACATAAATTATAAAATCAAACTGGCTGTAGCACACCAGTTAGAAAACACGGCAGACAAAAAAGTCGCCGAAGCCTTGGTGGAAGCACCAAGAAAAGACGCCTTGGGGAAATACACCAAAGTACCCAAGGAAAACAAGGACAAAGGGAAGAAGGACCAAAAGTCCATCGAAACCCAGTCCCCTTTATTTGATGCGAAATTCCGCATCTCAAAAGACGCGGGAAAATACCCCGTAAACAGACCGCTCTCAACAAAGAGAACGCTAACGGCTCACATAAAAATAGCAGGCATAAAAGCCTATGCGCTATTCGATAGTGGAGCCGAAACGGACGCTTTATCGCCGGACTTTGTCCGCGCGGTCCACATCCCAATCCTTCAACTGGAGAACCCAGTCGTCCTCCAAATGGGGACGAAAGGAACAAGATCACAGATCCTGTTCGGAACTAACGTGGACGTTGAGATCAACGGCCATGTAGAAAAACACTACTTCGATGTAATTAACATCGACAGGTACGACGCCATCTTCGGCGCCCCCTGGTTAAACAAAAACCAGGTAAGCTTAGACTTCCGGTCCCACAAAGTGAGAACGGCGAACAAGGGCAACATAGACACCCTTGGAATAAGCGAAGACCGTGTGACGAGATCACACGGAGGGAAAACTCGAGCAAGAGCCCGAGAACAACCAAAAAAGAAGCCCCCCTGACAGGGAGGCGGGACTGAAACACACCTCAGGGTAATCACAAGAAAATACCCTGAAGGTTGGCCCAATCCTAGTCCGGAAGGACTAGAACTTCCAGACGTACCACACCTGGAAGGTCTCTCCATGAACAACCCCGAGTTCGAAATACTCAGGGAGTGGTGGAGAGAAAAATTTGAAACCGTAATGGCGCCAGTGCCATTAGAAATGCCTCCCCTGAGGGAATTGAACCATCGAATCCCGTTGAAGGATCCGAACAAGAAATTTCGGGAAAACACCCCGAGATGTCCCGCAGCACTGCAGGAAGCACTAGCGACCAAAATAGATCGCTATGTAAAAGCAGGATGGTGGTATCCCGCGAACAGCGAGCGAGCATGCCCGCTACTGTGCATCCGCAAAGCAGATGGATCTTTGCGCACGGTAATAGACGCGAGGAACCGTAACTCAAACACGATCCTCAACGTCACACCAATGCCAGACATGCGACTGATCCAGGAATCAGTTGCCAAAGCAACATACCGATCAAAGATCGATATGTCGGACGCGTACGAACAAATACGCGTGGATCCAGATGACGTCCATAGGACGACATTCTCCACGCCCCACGGGACGTACAACTCGAACACGATGCAGCAAGGAGACTGCAACGCTCCCTGCACCTTCCAGCGCGCACTGACCTGGGAACTACGAGGAGAAGTAGGCAGACGCCTACACGTCTGGTTCGACGATATATTCACCAGCACAAGCTCGGTGGAAAACCACAATAAAGCACTATTGTGGTTATTCACTCGCCTAAAAGGGGCGAAATTCTACATAAGCCGGAAAAAATTCCAGCCATTTGCCCCAATCCTAGACGTTCTAGGAAGCCGAGTGGACGAACAGGGCATCCATGCTCAAGTGGATAAAATGGAAAAAATCCGCAACTGGCGAGAGCCAGCAGACCACACAGGAGTCCTAAGATTCCTGGGAATGGTAGAATATCTATCGATATTCATGCCAAACGTCAGCGGTTACACAGGACCACTGCAAACAATCTGCTCAAACAAGCAGACATTCAGGTGGACACCACTCCACCAGAAATGCTTCGACGAAATCAAACGTCTAGCATGTAGGGCTCCGATCCTGAAGCCCGTCCAGTGGAACCCACCGGAAAGCCTCTCAGAAGAAGAGAGGACCAAACTCCACGTCTGGGTCATAACAGACGCATGCCCAGCGGGCATGGGTGCATTAATTGGACAAGGCGAAAGGTGGCAGACTTGCCGCCCGGCCGCATTCATGTCCAAAAAGTTCACCAACACACAACGTAGGTACTTCGCCTACGAGCTCGAGGCACTGGGTGTCCTCGAAGCGCTCATGAGATGGCAAGACAACCTCATGGGAGGCCGTGAATTCACAGTAATCACGGACCACAAAGCTTTGGAATATTTCAAAGCGAAAAACCACAACTCAGGAAGACACCTGAGATGGCAAGCCTTTTTCGCAAGCTTCAATTGCGAAATAAAATACGTGGAAGGCCACAAAAACAAAGTGGCAGATGCACTCTCAAGATACTACGACTCGTCAACGGACGAGGATCTGCATTTCGACGATTATGTGTCGGCGGACATCCACCTGGACAAAAATGCAGAAGATATCATTCCCGACAGAATCGAGGAATACGAAGAACTGCTACTAAGCAGTACCCTGAGTAAAAACTCAGAGAAAAAGAGACTCGCAGTGATACGCGCGGAAAACACCCTAGAGGAAGCTCTAGGGGGGAGCGCCCAAAATCTGGAAGAAATCATAACTCCAGAAAAGAACCTTCGAAAACAATTCGAAGAAAAAGACCTCATTGAGGCAATAAAATCTGGATACTTGAAAAGCCAGATCCACCGGGAAATCCTAGAGAACCCGGGGAATTTCAAAAACTTCTCCGTAAAAGACGGACTGATAACCCGACTTGGAGAAGGAGGAACGACCCAGATAGTAGTCCCGAAAGGAAACTACGAAAGGAAGTCCATTCGGGGAATAATCCTCAAGAGCATCCACGAAACACTTGGACATCTAGGATCCAAGAAAACAGTGGAAACCCTCCGTCGACACTTCTGGTGGAAGTCGATGAGAAAAGACACCCACAAGTTCTGCAGGTCTTGCGGAACTTGCCAAACAACCAAGAAAAGCACCAGGAGAAATCCCGGAATGCTTCACCCACTCCCGACCCCCGAGGCACCATGGTCATCAATAGCCATGGACTTCACAGGTCCATTCCCAACAAGCTTGGGATATGATTACCTCTGGGTAATCATCTGTAGGTTGACGTCCAACGTCCACCTAATTCCAATAAAAACAACAACGAACGCACTAGAACTAGCATTCGTATTTCTTCGTGAAGTTGTAAGACTCCACGGTCTACCACACTCGATCATATCAGATCGAGACTCGAAATTCACGTCAAAATTTTGGCGCGAACTACACCGAATACTCGGTGTACAGTTGAAATTCACAACTGCATTCCACCCGCAAGGCGACGGCCAAGCGGAAAGAATGATACAAAAAGTAGTACAAATACTACGCGCGATGGTTAGACCAGACCAACGCGACTGGGCAGCGAAACTGTCGATGGCGGAATTCGCGATCAATGCGAGCTCGAACACATCGACAGGATTTGCCCCGTTCGAATTAATCTACGGCCATATGCCAAAAATGTGCCTAACAGCACCACTCTCGGACTACCCGGGAATAAACGACTTTGCTCAAAAAGCGAAGGAAAACCTCATGGCAGCACACGACGCGATAATACATAATCGCGCTGCTCAAACAATCCAGGCGAATAAGAAAAGACGCCCGGACCCGCCTTTGAAAAAAGGCGAGCTCGCATACTTATCCACAGATAAGCTGAACCTACCCAAAGGCAGGGCAGGAAAACTAAAGCCCCTATACATAGGGCCTTATGAAATCCTGGAAACATTTCCAGAAACGTCCAACTACGTCCTCAAGTTGCCACCACAACTTGAACAACGCGGAATCCACCCAAGATTCCATGTATCCCGGCTAGCACCTCACGAGCCGAATGACCAGGAAACCTTCCCAAATAGGGAAGTAAACATATTCTACGATTTCGGGGAAGACCCTGATCGCGAAGCAGTAGTTCGCGAAATCCTAAACCACGCGTGGGTTCACAACGAACTCTGGTTTAAGGTTAAATGGGAACTAGGGGACACCACATGGGAACCCCTAGGAAATTGCGACGACCTCGTCCACCTGGACGAGTACCTCACCTTACAAAATGTAAGGGAACCAGAAAAACTCCCTATCAAAGAAGACAGGGAACTCTCGGCATTATTACGCCCCCAAAAACGGAGGCGGAAGAAGTAAAGCCGAGGGACGATGGCCCACAGCCAAGAGCGTGGGAAAGTTCTGGGCGAGTAACTCGCCCGGACAGCCACACCATGTACAAGAAATCACATGGGCTAGGCAAGCAACTCGCCTAGACCACGTGAACCACAGGCTCACGTGCAAAAGAACACACAACCGCGGCGAATCCCACGCACACAAGAACGAAGACCCCTCCCACCGCCACGAGTAACATAACGACGAGATGTCGTTCTCTGGGGGAGGCAACCCTCGGTTCGATCCAAACAAACCGCCGGATATCGAAATACGACAACCCGGGGAGCAAGGCTCCCTGTCAGGGCAACCACACCTGACCATACAACCCCAGAACCACCTTCCCTAACCTCCCCCCACTTCCCTCATCCTCCCATCTTTCACAACTACAGCCCGCATGCGAACCCGTGGGAAAAATCACGTGGGTCAAGGCGAGCAACTCGCCTTAACCCATGTGACACCTTTTCCGCATCGCGGGAACATGCTCGGCTTCTACCCAGAGTCACGCTACGAACTGTACAGTACATTTCCTTTTATAGCAGCCAAGCGGGGAATAGGGAAACTTACCCTTCTTCTCAACTCAATCCCCGCTTAGGCAAGTTGTAGCTACCTTCCATAATACATGACAACTCAATCCCCGCTTAGTGAGTTTGAGGAGCTTGGGATAGGATCTGGCACCTGGCTGCCTGGGACACCGCAAGTGTCTAGCTTTGAGGTAGGGCTGCCCCCGGACGGAGGCCGGGCCCTGACACTCCCCGGAACAACAACAACACCAGGCGCAGATAAGCGCCATGGATTACACGACGCACGCAGCACAAATGAGTGCTGCGAACCATCAACCATCCGCGTTGCCAACAGGCATCGCACACCCCCAGCCTCCCCAAAGAGGCTTCCAACCATACGCGGTGCAAACTGCACCGATGGCGCAACAAGCGCCATTCCAGGGGCAGCATTTGCTGCTGCAGCCCCAGGCATACTCCCCAGGGAACTTCCCTGGCCAGATCAACCCCTGGTTTAGCCAATTCGGCCCAGGTCCAACAACGCCCCAGCCAAATGCAGGCTGGGAATCAGCCATCGCGTCAGCGGTAGCTGCTCAGACAGGTCAACTCCGTGAGGAGCTGAAAGAAATGAAGTCCCTCGTAGGAGGGAGACGAGGGAGCGACAGCGGCTCCTCGTCCAGACCGTCCAAGCGGGCATGGTCTAATAACTCGAGGGCGTCAGAAGACGCCTGCGACCATTGCGCCCACTGGAGGCGCGAATACAATAGAGCACGAAGAGATGCTGAGGGCATCTTTGACTCTCTGAAAGACGCAGAGAGAGAAGTCGATCTCCAAAAAAGGGAGATCGAATTACTGAAACGCGAGCTCAGAGAGGCACGTGCACTGGCAGACCTCGCTGCCAAACCCATCATGACGGGGGCCTCCCAGGTCAGGGGGAGGGGATACGGTTCCGGGCCTCATGAGGCGCGACCCCAAATGGGGACTAGCGCATCAAGGGGTGGGGCACCGACTATCCCGCCACCCCATGGGCAGGCGACCCTGTCCGGGTTGCATAAAGGCCCGCCCTCAGAGGGGCAAACCCATGTCGAGGGGAAGAGGGAGAGTGGTAGGCAACCGACGGCAGACCCTAAAACGGGGACCACTGCCAGAGGCGGCAGGCCACTGAGTACCTCAGCACCCTATGGGCAAGCCACCCTGCAGGGAAGTGTCCACATGCTATACGAGACCGCCGAACTCAACGAGTTCGGCAAAGTCGAAGCTCCAGTCGACATAACAATCGACCCCAACTTCCCCATGAGGAGAATAGTGGGGTCAGAAGCGGCGCATGACGCCGCATACGCTTGGTGGACAAGCGTGAGTGGGAAAGAATTCGTACACTGGTACGAACAGGCTGAAGCCGCCTTCAAAAGCGGCAAGGTACACAGAACCCTTCGCGAAAAAGTGAAGGAAACCGAGAAATACTTCTTGGGACTCCCGAGCATCGCAAGACTCGCGGAGGAATATAATTCCCCGGAGAACAAGGGAAAAATCTCCTGGGAAAGTCTAGGCAAAGCTGCCTACTTAAAGTCCCAGTTCAAACCACTCAGGACTCCTGAGGAACGTGCCGCAAGAACGGCGGAGCGGGAAGCGAAAGCTTCCAAATACCGGGAAAGAGACGCAAGTCTCCGAGCTGGACAACCAGCCCAACGACCATCCTTCCCCACGGGAAGAACGGTAAACCTACCGTACTCTACACCTGAGCCAAGCAGCTCAGGAACACAACAACCCGCTCCCACCCAGGGAGCACCCACTTCGTCGAGCCCACAGCCCGACAATGTAGCCCAGGCTACGTCATCGCATCCGACGCAGCAATCGGATGTCCAGATGAACAACCCGGAGGAAAACCCTCCTCCGGGGCAATGAATCCACCCTTGAGAGAAGGGAGAGTGACACGGTAATACGCCATCGAGGCGCCCGTGAAAACACCCCCCCAACTCGAGGCCCCGCACACAATACTGTATGCGAGGAACCGCAAGTAACAATTGCGGAAATCTCCACTCCGCCAAAAGACCCACACCCACCACCGCTCGTGTGTAAACACCACTTACACACGAACCCTCACAGAACAAGTGAGGAACACCAAAGAAATACAACCTTTGGGTCGAAATCCATTTTCGACAAACTCCACCACTTCTTTCTTCTCTCCCTGCGATACCCATGTATTGCCGTTCACTTCAAAGTAACGGCCCACACTCATTCAAACCCCTTCTCTTCCTTTCACCAACATGTACAAAATCGCCCACTTTAAAGTGGCGACAACAGAAACACTCATTGATAATTCCAAACTCAATGTAAACCAACCATTAAAATTCTGTTTTTATTCACTATCAACTTTGTATGCGTTGCATATGCAACGCAAGGGGGGAGAATGTCAGGGCAATAGCCCCGAACCCCGAGTCACATGTAAACTAGATAGATATAGTCACGTGGACAAGCAGGAACCTCCGGGTAACCGCTTACACACCACCGTAAAATACATCATCTTGTATCACTTACGGCTTTGTGTGCTGAGCAACCCCAAAGACCTCACACAATGGCATTTATGTGAAATGAGGTCACCAATGCAATGGACTTAATCTGGGGTGGAGTCAAAGTCTGAGGTCAGGACCATGATGGGATCTCAGAGCAGAGGTATGAGTGGTGTCTGAGTTCAGGGTGCAGGATGGGAGTGGGAGGTCATACCTTGGCAGACATTGGTTGGGAGAGAGTCAGGAGGAGAGGAAGGTGGTGTCAGGTCTGAAGGTGGAGATTGGAGTGGATGGGAATAGGGTAGGACTCTGGAGGTGGTGGAGAGGGGTCTGAGAGTCAAGTCAGGATTGGGTATGGATATGACAGGAAGCCCCCTTTGCAGAGGAGGGAACTCAGACCAGATAGGGGGGTACTCTAGTTGATTTCAGACTGAGGTCCCTGAAAGTATTTACAAGATATAAATAGGCAAGAGGAAAGGACCAGTTGGTCCGGCATGGAAATGAGTGGGGATTGTCAAACTAAATACAGGACAAGAGCCTGGGAACTGGAAGCGAGGAATGAATAAGCAAACAATGAGTGGTGAGGGTTATTGATGGGAAGAACAATAGGACCAATAACCTAAAAGTGGATCAAATGCTGATATTGGCAAGTTAAGCGAATGAGTGGATGAACATAATAGGCACTCAGCAAGGAATGAATGTATGCTGCCAAGTGGCAAAAGGCCAAAGGAAAAGCAGGGTCAGTGTGTGGCACTGACACAAGTCTGTGAAATGGAACATGGGAATCAGCTGTTAGAACTGGGTAAGGGTGGACGATTCCAGAGGGGAATTGGAGACTTAGCAAGGAGGGACCTTGGCCTCAGCAACTCAAGTGGAGCGCTGTGCCATTGCTGTTTGTCCATTTGGTCCTTAATTTCATAGGTGGCGAGCAGGAAGTCTCTAGGGGGCATTTCAGGTCGATTTTAGACTAAAGGCCTAAAACAAGTATGTACAAGCGCCGATATATATAATGGAGAGGGTGAAAGCACAAGGAAACAAAGGGGGTCTGAATCAGAACAAAGGTGTTGTAACAGGTCTATCAATCTAAACTTGCAACTCAGGTCTGGGGGGGGGGGTAGGTCTCTCTCTGGTGTCAGACAGATGTAGTGGGGTCCTTGGGTACGGTGCTGATACTCTCTCTAACCTCTAACTAACTGTCTGTACAGTTCTCATGGAACAGTCCGATACAAATAAGACAGGAAAGTCACATGTGTGAATGAATGAAAATAGTAAGGAAAATAAAGAACAAGTCATATCTCCTCAACCACTAAGCCGAGGTGGAGTCAAGGTCCGAGGTAGGAACTATGATGGAGTCTCAGAGTGAAGGTACAAGCGGTGTCCGAATATGGGGTATGGGACAGCAGCGAAAGGTCATAACTTTGTGGAGGGTCAGCGGAAGAGGGTCAGAAGGAAGAGAGAGGAGAGAGGAAAGGGGTGAGGAGTGGAGGAGAGGAAAGGTGTCAGGTCCGAAGGTGAGTGTCGGAGCGGATGGGAGAAGGGTAGGAGAGTGATGGAAGGGTGGAGGTGTCGTGAGGAGGAGTAGGAGGAGGAGTGAGAGGAGTGATGTTCGGTCTGAGATGAGTATCAGAATGAATGGAGATAGGGTAGGAGAAGGACGGGAGGGTGGAGGTGGCATGAGGGGTGAGGGGAGGTGTGGTGTCAGGTGTGGTGTCAGGACCAAAGGTGAATATCAGAACAGACAGCAGTAGGGTAGGACTCTGGAGGTGGTGAAGATGGAGGTCCAGGAGTCGGTTTGGGATCGAGTATGTACGGATATGACATCAGCACAGTGCTGATGAGTCCACAGACAGAGGGTGGTCTGTCAGTGCTGTCACAAACAAGGACAGCACAATGGCCAGCAAAGGTATGGAGGGGAGTGGGAGTGTTGACCTGACCACAGAGGTATCAAGGACAACCAGAAGTGGGCAGAGGATGCAGAGGATGCAGAGAATACAGAAGATGTAAAATATGCAGAGGATGTGGAGGAGGCAGGGATGTGAGACTGAGTTGTGCCATAAGCCTAAGAGGAACCAGAGGGACTGGATGCCAGGAGCACCAAAGGCTTGGAAATTGGAGGCAAAGTCAGAATGCTGGCAGGGTCCAGGGTCTGATTGTTGGCCAAATCTCACTCGATAGGGCAAGGGGCCAGACATTGGATTGAGGGCCGCTCCCTCCGAGTCACTGAGGCCATGTCCTTCCTAGAGCCTCTTGTACCACCCAGCAGACTCAGGCTTCCTGGAGAAGCTTCAGTTCACTACCGGAGCTCTTGGAACCCCTCTAGTTGAGCCCCACCTGCATCCAGACTCTGCAGTATAACCGAAAGGAGGTAGGGAGGGCGAAGCCCAGAGGGGCAGGAGGATGAGGTGAAGTGGGGTTGGTGACTAACTGGCTAAAATGGAAGGAAGCAGTAGTCCAAATAGGGATGAGGGGAAAGTGTGAAAGATACATTACAAGCGGTGAAAGTGCTGGGTATGGTCCATGGAGCTCAGAGGTTGCAGAGCTTAAAGAGGTTGCGGAGGCAGGGCTGGAAGTCCGAGAAATGTTGGCAATGGTGTTTATGTAGAATGAGGTCACCAATGCAATGGACTTAAAAGCTGAGGTGGAGTCAAAGTCCGAGGTCGGAACCATGATGGGATCTTGGAGTGAAGGTATGAGCGGTGTCTGAGTACAGGGTACAGGACTGCAGCGGAAGGTGATAACTTTGGCAGAGGTTGGCAGAAGAGGGTTGGAGGAAGGAGAGTGATGAGAGGAGTGGGGAGAGGAGTGTGGTCACATCCGAAGGTGGGTATCAGAGCAGATGGAAGGTGGGGTAAGAGAGGGGCAGAAGGTGAGGGGTGATTGGAGGAGTGAGAGGAGGAGGTGAGGAGTGGGAAGAGAGGCATCATGTCTGAAGGTGGGTATCGGAGCAGATGGGGGTAAGGTAGGACTCCGGAGGTGGTGGAGAGGAGGGTCCAGAAGTCAGATCAGGACCAGGTATGTATGGATATGACATCCACCCAACCTTCGACCTACTCCGCCACCTTTCCAGTTCACTTCTGGTTCGACCCCCCCCTCACCTCGGTATACTTCCAGTCCACCTCTGCCTCCAATCTCCAGTACCTTCTCTGGTACCCTGTATCCTCATCATAGAAGATTATTAATATTTCTATCTACCCAACATTACTATGGTCCTCCTAGGACCTCTGCCAACCCTGCAAAGGCTTTCCCATTACCCAATAGCTGTCGCTAATTCCACCCTTCACTTACCCACTCCACAGTGCTCAATAAGGTGATTCTCTCACAAGCTCGCCAACCCAGCAAGTGGGTAAGTCCTTCTTGGGTTTTTGTCATGACCATGCATTCTGACCCAGATACCGGCCCTGATTCTGTTTCCTTTTGTTTCATTTTGTCACCTGACCCATTCAGTTTCTTACTATATATATATGTATATTACATTATTATAACTTTAGTCTGAATATCGACTAGGTTTTGTCCCCCCTAACAAGGCAGCCTCAAGCCACTTCGAAATGTGGGCAATGAGACAGTAGGTGGGCACAGCACTCTCTTGGAGTCACTGAGGCCGAAGCCCAACCCCGGAGCCTTGTCCCCACCAGTCATCCCTGTTTGCTGACCCATACCTAACAGTTTTCCCTTTCTTCTCTTATTTGTCCTGTATTATGTATATAGGTCATGTACCATAGTTGATGGCACTTCAGTGCAAAATCGACGACTAGATCCCCCCAGAGTTTGTGCCCTCCTGTTCTGAAGTTAAGGACCCAACAATAGTGTAATCGAACATTGGCACAGTGCTCCCCTCTGAGTTGCTGAGGCCATGGTCCCTCTGCTTGTCCTCTACCTCTGGCCTCCCTTCAGGGGAAAGGTCCAGACATGCTTGTTCCCTTTTGCTGTGTTCTGACACTGACTCTGTGTGAGGTCTTTGGGGTTGCTCAGCACACAAGGCCGTAAGTGATACAAGATGATGTATTTTACGGTGGTGTGTAAGCGGTTACCCGGAGGTTCCCGCTTGTCCACGTGACTATGTGTATCTAGTTTACATGTGACTCGGGGTTCGGGGCTATTGCCCTGACACTCTGGACCTCCACCCTGGAATCCCGTTCACATCTCCATCTTCAGAATTCTGGTCTTAGCTCTGACCTTGGACTTTGACCCCACCTCTGCTTATGTCCACTGTATTGGTTAGCTAATTCCATTTATTTACCTTTGCCAATATTCCAGAGTTTGACTTCCAAGTTCAGACTTTCCCAACTTATTTTGGACCTTGGAGTTCTTACTGTATAGTCCCATTCAATTCCGCTATTCTCCCTCATTCCTATTTGGGCTGCTGCTTCTTTCTATTCAGTCAGCTAGCCATTCCCAACTTCCAACCTCCCTCCTTCTCCAGCTCCCTTTGTCTCCTTTCAGCTCCCCTTGTTCCTTTTGACTCTGGACCTCCCCTATATATACAAGGTACTGAGTAACTTGTAACCTCAGTCTTAATTCCCCCTAGAGACTTTCCCCTTGCTAGATCCAAATTAAGGACCAATGGGACAACCAGCAATGGCACAGTGCTCCACTTGAGTCACTTAGGCCAAGGTCCCTCCTTGATAAGTCTCTGGTTCCATTCCAGAATCATCTGAACCTGCAGCATCTAACAAGACCTCAGGAAATTTGTCAAGAAGGATCACAAGATTAGATGGCAATCCCAGCTCAACGATTATCAACAGAAATTTCAGGTAATAGCCTCCCTCAAGGAAAGAGTCAAACACACTGATTCTGGTGCAGACAGGGCTTCAACTAGGGTGTTCTGGGAGGTCAGCTAGTGGACTGGAGCTTCTCCGGGAAGCCTGAGTCTGCTGGCTAGTACAAAAGTCTTTGAAGGACACAGCCTCAGTGACTCAGAAAGGAGCACTGTGCCTCTGTTACATCTTAGGTGTCCTTAATTTCAGAGGGCTGGGGTATCTTGTAAGAGTGTCATATTCATCCACAGCCACCACCTTGCATCACCTCTGGTCTTCCCAGATGTCCTCCACTCCTTCGTCTCCAACCTTGGAGCCTCTGGATCCCACAATCCCCTCCAACTCCCCTGATGGTCACCACCCACCCATTTCAATATATTACCTATGTTGAAGTGGCATTCCAATGCCCTTTGTCACCATGTTGATTGTTCCCTTTTATGGGACGTTTTATTGCTTTAACACTTTGATACTGTGATATTGTGCTCAGAGGATTGGGCTGCAATGCTGTGATTATAACAACCTATGCCTCCCTAAGTACAGAACTCCAAAGGTCTCTGGACAGCTCTGATGTCCACAAGCACACCCCTGCCTCTGCTGGGCAATTTAGTTGCCTGCCCTGCAAGTCTACCTTTGGGCCAATCCCTCCATTCCACTTCTGGGTTACAACCTGCTAACCCATTAAACTCCATAACCCAAGTCATCAGTATTATTCAGTCAGCTAACCTGTAACTCCATTAGGTCTGCTCTACCCAGCCCCTGCCATTTACGGGCCTGCCATCTAGACTCCCCCTGTAACTATATATATACATAACTTGTAGATACAGTACATTACACCTCAGCAAAAAGATCAACTAGAGTTTTCCCCCTCTTCTAGAGTTCCCTCTCTGTTATAAAAATGGGGCCATTTCTATAGCATTTGGGTGCAGGAGAGGGCTGTGACATTGTCAGGGCACACGCGCCTGACCCGGCCCCACCCGGCCCCACTTCACCCAGTACCCTGCCACCCAGCCTCCTCCTACCTCCTCCCCCCTTCCTCTTTCTTTCTTTCTCCATTTCACTTCCTCTTCACTTATTTCACTTTCTCTTTATTTTCTCTTTATTCTACATGGACGACCTTTCCCTGTATCAATGTACCATTGACCCACCCGCAGCATGCTCATGACACACCCAGCCTGGGTGGCTCAGGCAACCCCCTGCTATGTCCAGCTCACGCGTTCACAGCAGACACCCTCGGGATCCCCCATGGGGACACCCTGGTGACTATGGCTGTATGTGAGGATGACATGGCACCCGTCATGTGACCCAAGCTGCATGTATATAAACATACCTGAAGTGGGAACCAAAGAAGTAGCCTTCTTCTCACCCTTTTCCACTTCAGGTAAGTAGCATAGCATTCCCTTTTAATAATAATAACACCCTTTTCCACTTCAGTTCAAGTGGCCAGGGACTGTCTCCTGAGCTGGGCCCGCCAGTATGCACACCCACTCCACACCCTGTGAGACTTCTAGTGTTGGGTGTCTCACCTGGGCCTCCTCTACCCCGGATGCATCCCTGACAGACATCGAAAGAGTGTTACAGTTAATGTAACAGAAGTTATAACAGTGGTGTTTACAATAACATGGACAGGAGTGTTTTTGGGTAGTAATTGATGGTTAAGTTGTTACTATTTACATATCACGTGACTTTGTACTGTACAGAGCCCATAAGAGGCTAAAAATGGGAAAATCCCATTTCCATAACACTCTCAGTTCATACATTAGGGCACTGACATGTTACTGGGCACAGCACTCCTGGCATAAGTTGCTGAGGCCATAGCCCTCTGTTCACAGGGATGTCATTGCTTGTCCTGAACCTGGTCTTTGACAAAGAGGGGGAATGCAAATCACTCATAGGGGAGTTTTGGATGGGTTTAGAACTAAGGTACAATGGGTTCTAAACTACAAGTATATATAAAATGGAAAAGAGGACTTTAGACAAAGTCTGAAAGGCACTGAAAGGTTCTGAGGTGTCAGGTTGAGGAGGGTGGAGAAGAAGGAATGGGAATGAGAAATGGGTAAGAAGAAGTTAGCTGACTGAATTGAAAGAAGGTATCAGTCATGAGAGAAATGGAAGATGACTAATCAAAAGGGGGAAGGGTTGAGTCACCATGGATGTGGATAGCTCTGAAGCCGGAGTTACTCATCCAAGGAATATTGGGTGACTCCAATAAATGAAATGGGTAGAAGAATGATATAAAGGAATATAAAAGTGTCAGGAGTCCAGCAGGAGTTGGGGCAGTCCAGGGGTTCCAAAGGTTCTGGCTCAGGTCCGAGCATCCAGGGTGGAGATGGCCAAGGGTGCCAGTGCTGAGGTCTAGTCCAGAGCAGGGGCAGTGGGAATGGAAGTGAAGTGGGACCGTAGAGGGGACTGGGATGGAACATAGCAATGTTGTAGGGAGTGGTTGTCATATCCCGGAATCCCAACCCCGTGCACTCCCACCACACCACACCTTCCTAACAACTTCACCATCCCCTACACCATGTCTCCCCATTCCCCAAGTCACCTTCCCTCCTGACTTTCTCAGCTCTGGTCTGGTTGCGGCCCACCGAACCTTGGCCACTTCCATCCCGGAAGCTCGGTCCCAAGTCGGAACATTCAGAGACCCCGGATTTGCTCCGATATCCCGACGGACCTCCGACATCCCGTGACATGCCCTTAAACCTCTCCCCCACCCATTTCATTTATTTGAGTCACCTAACATCCTTCGGATACGCAACTCCGCTTTCAGGGCTACCCGCATCCCTCGGTGATCTCCCTCACGTTATCACTTATTAGTCACCTTCTATTCTTAGCACGACTACCTTTTCCCTTTCATTCAGTCGGCTAACCCCCTTTGTCCATTTGTCTTCCCCATTCCTTTTCTGGCCTCCAACTCCGCCCTCCTTGGCCCGACACCTCGGTTCCCCGTTAAGATATCGTTTGGGACCTTTCGGTACCTCTCGGTACCTTTCGGTGTTTCCCCATTTGTCATTTCGGACTTTGACTAAGTCCTCCCCATTCTCCTTTATAAATACCTGTAGATTAGAACCTGTAGTTCCTCAGTTCTAATCTCGACTAAAATGCCACCCAAAGTCCCTCTGAGTGAATTCCGCTCCCATTCTACAAGATACCTCAGACATAAGAAATACAAGGACTAACTGAGACGTAACGGAGGCACAGCGCTCCCTCCGAGTTGCTGAGGCCGCATCCTTCTTAGAGCCTCTTGTACCCTCCAGCAGAACTGGGCTCCCTGAGAAGCTTCGGTTCACTACCGGAGCCCTCGGACCCCCCTCCAGTTGAGCCCCGCCTGCATTCGGACTCACGCATTTACCCCCTTTCCATCATGGGTTTTTGACAGTGGTGTAGAGAGGTGGTGTAATGTGGGGTCTGGATTCTGGGATATGACAGAGTGCTCCACACAGTGGAGCATGACAATTGAGTCATATCCATCTTCCACCACCACCTTCCATTACCTCCAGCCATCCCTGATTATCTCCACTCTGTTAGAGACCAGAGCAAGATGAAGGAGTTGTCTCCATGGTGGAGGGCTTCAGCCTCAGCAACTCAGACCAGGAGCACTGTGCCTAGTTACATGTCCATGCCCTAATTTACTTACTGGCAGCAAGAACTAAAAAGGGGGATCAACTCTAGTCAATTTTATCACTAGGGTGTAACCTATGTACAAGTTAAGTATATATAGTTACAGCGAGGGTGGGCCCTTGTGAGGTCTTTGGGTAGCTCAGCACACAAGGCCGTAAGTGATACAAGTATGTGTATTTTACAGTGGTGTGTAAGCAGTTACCCGGAGGTTCCCGCTTACCCACGTGACTATATGTATCTAATTACATGTGGCTTGGGGTTCGGGGCTATTGCCCTGACATTCTCCCCCCTTGCATTGCATTTGCGACGCATACAAGGTTGATGTTAGAATGGGTGGACTCGGACGACTCCGGAATGGAATCGGAGACTTAGCATGGAAGGACCTTGGCCTCAGCGACTCAGGCGGAGCGCTGTGCCATTGCTGGTTGTCCTAGGGGTCCCTAATTTCGGATCTAGCAGAGGGAAAGTCTCTTGGGGGAATTCATGTCGATTTCGGACTGAGGTTACAAGTTACTATGTACATTGTATATAAGGAGGGGTCCGGAATCAAAAGGAGCGAGGGTAGGACGAAAGGAGACAAAGGGAGATGGAAAGAGGAACAACACCGAGGGTCAAGGGTTTGACTCAATGGTGTTTCTCAAAGGAGGAATGAAGGGCCAAGGCCCAAGGAGGAAGGAAGGAGGATGGGAGTGGGGAATGGCTAGCTGACTGAATAGAAAGGAAGCAGCAGCCCAAATAGGAATGAGGGAGAATAGCAGAATTGAATAGGACAATGCAATAGTTGCAAGGTCTGAGGTAAGTCCGGAAAGTCCGAACTCGGAAGTTAAACTCCGGAATATTGGCAAAGGCAATTAAATGGAATGAGCTAACCAATACAATGGGTATAAGCGGAGGTGGGGTCAAAGTCCGAGGTCGGAGCTAAGACCGGAGGTTCCGGAGACGGAGACGCGAACGGGATTCCGGAGTGGAGGTCTGGAGTCAGGTGCATAGGTTTTGCGTACTCGTCTGGAAGGTGTCGAGGTTGGGGTCGGACCCGGAATGTCCCGGAGTCGGACCGAAGGTGGTGTCAGAGCCAGAGGTGGGATAACCTCTTGGGAGTAGGCAAGGAGGAAGTGATGGAAGGGAAGTAAGACTCCGGAAGTAAGGTTCGGAGTTCCGGGAGCCTGGAGCGGAGGTCAGGATTGTATGGATATGACAGTTGATAGTGAATAAAACAAAGTTTTAATAATTGATTTACATTGAGTTTGAAATTATCAATGAGTGTTTTGTTGTTGCCACTTTAAAGTGGGCGATTTTGTACATGTCGGTGAAGGAGAGAGAGAGGGTCTAAGGAATAAATGAGTGTGGGCCGTTACTTTGAAGTGAATGGCAATACATGGGTATCGCAGGGAGAAAAGTAGTGGAGTCTGTTGAAAATGAATTTCGACCCAAAGGTTGTATGTCTTTGGTGTTCCTCACTTGTTCCATGAGGGTTCGTGTGTAAGTGGTGTTTACACACGAGTGGTGGTGGATGTGGGTTTTTTGACAGAGTGGAGATTTCCGCAATTGTTACTTGCGGTTCCTTGCATACAGTATTGTGTGCGGGGCCTTGAGTTGGGGGAAGGTGTTTTCACAGGCACCTCGATGGTGTATTACCATGTCACTTTCCCTTTTCTCAAGGGTGGAGTCATTGCCCCAGAGGGTTTTCCTCCGGGTTGTTCATCTGGACATCCGATTGCTGCATCGGATGCGATGACGTAGCCTGGGCTACATTGTTGGGCTGTGGGCTCGACGAAGTGGGTGCTCCCTGGGTGGGAGCGGGTTGTTGTGTTCCTGAGCTACTTGGCTCAGGTGTGGAGTACGGTAGGTCTACCGTTCTTCCCGTGGGGAAGGGTGGTCATTGGGCTGGTTGTCCAGTGTGGAGACTTGCATCTCTTTCCCGGTATTTGGAAGCTTTCGCTTCCCATTCCGCAGTTCTTGCGGCACGTTCCTCAGGAGTCCTGAGTGGTTTGAACTGGGACTTTAGATAGGCAGCTTTGCCTAGACTTTCCCAGGAGATTTTTCCCTTATTCTCCGGGGAATTATACTCCTCCACGAGTCTTGCAATACTCAGGAGTCCCAAGAAGTATTTCTCGGTTTCCTTCACTTTTTCGCGAAGGGTTCTGTGTACCTTGCCGCTTTTGAAGGCGGCTTCGGCCTGTTCGTACCAGTGTACGAATTCTTTCCCACTCATGCTTGTCCACCAAGCGTATGCGGTGTCGTGCACCGCTTCTGACCCTGCTATTCTCCTCATGGGGAAGTTGGGGTCGATTGTTACGTCGACTGGAGCTTCGACTTTGCCAAACCCGTTGAGTTCAGTGGTCTCATATAGCATGTGGACACTTCCCTGCAGGGTAGCTTGCCCATAGGGTGCTGAGGTACTCAGTGGCCCGCTCTGGCAGTGGTCCCCGTTTTAGGGTCTGCTGTCGGTTGCCTACTGCTCTCCCTCTTCCCCTCGACATGGGTTTGCCCTTCTGAGGGTGGGCCCTTATGCAACCTGGACAGGGTCTGTTAAAGAAATGGGTTAAGGGCAATCCATTTCTTTCCGTCCTTATAAACGACTTGGAATTGTCCACCTCATGTATGTAGGGCAGCTTAGTCATGTAATTAAAATTGTCCGATAGCCTTGGAGCTTTTGATGGAAAGCTGAGACCTTGCGGTGAATGGGAGTCTGTTACGATGGATACTTGGCGCTCGTTACGTGAGCGTACCGTGCATGGGTGTATAGGATCACAGGTTGAGAGAATGTCCAGAACGGGACTAGTCAAGGACATAGGGCTAGCGGGTACTTGGTGCTCAAGGGAGCGTACCGGTAGCAAGTGAGATAATGGCTCCTTGAGGGAGCTTCCTGAGAATTGGTTGATGGGTACTTGGCACCCAATTGGGTGTACCGGCAATGAGTGATGTTCTAGCTCCTTGAGGGAGCTGCTAGAGGCTGGGTTGATGGATACTTGGCACCCAGATGGGCGTACCAGCAATGAGGTATGAGACTGTTCATCTGGCAAATGGTCTGTATATGTGTCAATGGGTACTTGGTGCTCATAAGAGCATACCGGTGATGGAGGGGTCAGTCGAGCGACATGTGGTGGGTTTGATGGCTACTTGGCGCTCGCAAGAGCATACCGGCGATGAGGGGAACGGGCTTGTATCGAATACCAATCTGTCCATAGAGTTAACCAGATGCTCACCGTAAGGTGAGGCAGACATGAGCCCAGTACCTGGGCGAGCGACGTGAGTTGTAACAAAAGGTGTTCGTGCATACCTGAACTGAGTCACACACAAACTTGATGATCCATGGCTAGAGTCATCAACCTCAGCAGGGATGATCCATATAGACGGTGACCAAGACATACACAATCTTACACAGACGATACAGTGTTGGCACAAGGAGGTTTACAGTTGTTGCACAGAAGAGGATGGTGTGTTATTCGTTAGGTTTCGTCTTTTCGGCTGTTGCCATACATGAACGTGACACTAACTATTGAATAAGAAATGATCGCAAGAAATCTCGCGAAATAGAATAAATAATCCGGCCAGCACCAAAACCCGATAAGGTGCGGAGTGAACGTGTAAGAAAGGGGGGAAGCAGGGAGAAGGCAACAAAGAGAAGGGAGGATATGGAGAAGGAGGGCCCGCTGTGGTGGACGTTCAGACGACATGGTCGCGAGAGACTCCATTCCTATAACAGGGTCGCCTGCCCATGGGGTGGCAGGATAGTCGGTGCCCCACCCCTTGATGCACTAGTCCCCATGTGGGGTCGTGCCTCATGAGGCCTGGAACCGTATCCCCTCCCCCTGACCTGGGAGGCCCCCATCATGATGGGTTTGGCAGCGAGGTCTGCCAGTGCGCATGCCTCTCTGAGCTTGTGTTTCAGTAATTCGATCTCCCTTTTTTGGAGATTGACTTCTCTCTCTGTGTCTTTCAGAGAGTCAGAGATGCCCTCAGCATCTCTTCATGCTCCGTTGTATTCGCGCCTCCAGTGGGCACAATGGTCGCAGGCATCTTCTGATGCCCTCGAGTTATCAGACCATGCCCATTTGGACGGTCTGGACAAGGAGCCACTGTCGCTCCCTCGTCTCCCTCCTATGAGGGACTTCATCTCTTTCAGCTCCTTGCAGAGCTGACCTGTCTGAGCAGCTACCGCTGACGCGATGGCTGATTCCCAGCCTGCATTTGGCTGGGGTGTTGTTGGACCTGGGCTGAATTGGCCAATCCAGGGGTTGATCTGGCCAGGGAAGTTCCCTGGGGAGTATGCCTGGGGCTGCAGCAGCAAATGCTGCCCCTGGAATGGTGCTTGTTGCGCCATCAGTGCAGTTTGCACCACATATGGTTGGAAGCCCCTCTGAGGAGGCTGGGGGTATGCGGTGCCTGTTAGCAACATGGATGGTTGTTGGTTTGCAGCATTCATTTGTGCTGCGTGTGTCGTGTAGTCCATGGCACTTATCTGCACCTGGTGTTGTTGTTGTTCCGGGGAGCCTTGCTCCCCAGGTTGTCATATTTCAATGTCCGGTGGCTTGTTTGGATCGAACTGAGGGTTGCCTCCCCCAGAGAACAACATTTTGTTGTTATGTTTCTCATGGTGGTGGGAGGGGTTTTCATTCTTGCGTGTGTGGGATTCACCACAGTTGTGTGTTCTTTTGCACATGAGCTTGTGGTTCATGTGGTCTAGGTGAGTTACTCGCCTGGCCCATGTGATTTCTAGTACATGGTGTGGCTGTCCGGGCGAGTTACATGTCCAGAACTTTCCCACACTCTTGGCTGTGGGCCATCGTCCCTCGGCTTTACTTTCTCCGCCTCCGTTTTTGGGGGTGTAGTGATGCCGAGAGTTCCCTGTCTTCTTTGATAGGGAGTTTTTCTGGTTCCCTTACATTTTGTAAGGTGAGGTACTCGTCCAGGTGGATGAGGTCGTTGCAATTTCCTAGGGGTTCCCATGTGGTGTCCCCTAGTTCCCATTTGACCTTAAAGCAGAGTTCGTTGTGAACCCACGTGTGGTTTAAGATTTTGCAAACTACTGCTTTGCAATTGGGGTTTTCCCCAAAATCATAGAATATGTTTACTTCCCTATTTGGGAAGATTTCCTGGTCATTCGGCTCATGAGGTACGAGCCAGGATACGTGGAATCTTGAGTGGATTCCGCGTTGTTCAAGTTGTGGTGGCAACTTGAGGATGTAGTTTGATGTCTCTGGAAATGTTTCCAGAATTTCGTAAGGCCCTTATGTATAAGGGCTTTAGTTTTCCTGCCCTCCCTTTGGGTAGGTTCAGCTTATCCGTGGATAAGTATGCAAGCTCGCCTTTTCTCAAAGGCAGGTCCGGGCGTCTTTTCTTATTCGCCTGGATTGTTTGAGCAGCACGATTGTGTATTATCGCGTCGTGTGCTGCCATGAGGTTTTCCTTCGCTTTTTGGGCAAAGTCATTTACTCCCAAGTAGTCCGAGAGTGGTGCTGTTAGGCACATCTTTGGCATATGGCCGTAGATTAATTCGAATGGGGCAAATCCTGTCGATGTGTTCGAGCTCGCATTGATCGTGAATTCTGCCATTGACAGTTTCCCTGCCCAGTCGCATTGATCTGGTCTAACCTTCGCATGTAGTATTTGTACTACTTTTTGTATCATTCTTTCCGCTTGGCCGTCACCTTGCGGGTGGAATGCAGTTGTGAATTTCGACTGCACACCGAGTATTTGGTGTAGTTCACACCAAAATTTTGATGTGAATTTCGAGTCTCGATCTGATATGATCGAGTGTGGTAGACCGTGGAGTCTTACAACTTCACAAAGAAATACGAATGTTAGTTCTAGTGCGTTCATTGTTGTCTTTATTGGAATTAGGTGGATGTTGGACGTCAACCTACAAATGATTACCCAGAGGTAATCATATCCCAAGCTTGTTGGGAATGGACCTGTGAAGTCCATAGCTATTGATGACCATGGTGTCTCCAGGGTTGGGAGTGGGTGAAGCATTCCTGGATTTCTCCTGGTGCTTTTCTTTGTTGTTTGACAAGTTCCGCAAGACCTGCAGAACTTGTGGGTATCCTTCCTCATCAACTTCCACCAGAAGTGTCGATGGAGGGTTTCCACTGTTTTCTTGGATCCTAGGTGTCCAAGTGTTTCATGGATGTTCTTGAGGATTATTCCTCGAATGGACTTCCATTTGTAGTTCCCTTTTGGGACTACTATTTGGGTCGTTCCTCCTTCTCCAAGTCAGGTTATCAGCCCATCTTTTATGGAGAAGTTGTTGAAATTCCCCGGGTTCTCTAGGATTTCCTGGTGGATCTGGCTTTTTGAGTATCCAGATTTTATTGCCTCAATGAGGTCTTTCTCTTCGAATTGTTTTCGAAGGTTCTCTTCTGGAATTATGATTTCTTCCAGATTTTGGGCACTCCCCCCTAGAGCTTCCTCTAGGGTATTTCTCACACATATCGCTGCGAGTCTCTTTCTCTCTGAGTTTTTACTCAGGGTACTGCTTAGTAGCAGTTCTTCGTATTCCTCGATTCTGTTGGGGATAATATCTTCTGCATTTTTGTCCAGATGGATGTCCACTGACACATAGTCATCGAAGTGCAGATCCTCGTCCGTTGACGAGTCGTAGTATCGTGAGAGTGCATCTGCCACTTTGTTCTTGTGGCCTTCCACATATTTTATTTCGCAATTGAAGCTTGCGAAAAAGGCTTGCCATCTCAGGTGTCTACCTGAGTTGTGGTTTTTCACTTTGAAATATTCCAAAGCTTTGTGGTCCGTGATTACTGTGAATTCACGGCCTCCCATGAGATCGTCTTGCCATCTCATGAGTGCTTCGAGGACACCCAGTGCCTCGAGCTCGTAGGCGAAGTACCTACGTTGTGTGTTGGTGAACTTTTTGGACATGAATGTGGCCAGGCAGCAAGTCTGCCACTTTTTGCCTTGTCCAATTAATGTGCCCATGCCCACTGGGCATGCATCTGTTATGACCCAGACGTGGAGTTTAGTCCTCTCTTCTTCTGAGAGGCTTTCCGGTGGATTCCACTGGACAGGCTTCAGGATCGGAGCCCTGCATGCTAGATGTTTAATCTCGTCGAAGCATTTCTGGTGGAGTGGTGTCCACCTGAATGTCTGCTTGTTTGAGCAGATTGTTTGCAGTGGTCCTGTGTAGCCACTGACGTTTGGCATGAATATCGATAGATATTCTACCATTCCCAGGAATCTTAGGACTCCTGTGTGGTCTACTGGCTCTCGCCAGTTGCGGATTTTTTCCATTTTATCCGCTTGAGTGTGGATGCCCTGTTCGTCCACACGGCTTCCTAGAACGTCTAGGATTGGGGCAAATGGCTGGAATTTTTTCCAGCTTATGTACAATTTCGCCCCCTTCAGGCGAGTGAACAACCACAATAATGCTTTATTGTGGTTTTCCACCGAGCTTGTGCTGGTGAATATATCGTCGAACCAGACTTGTAGGTGTCTGCCTACTTCTCCTCGTAGTTCCCAGGTCAGTGCGTGCTGGAAGGTGCAGGGAGCGTTGCAGTCTCCTTGCTGCATTGTGTTCAAGTTGTACGTCCTGTGGGGTGTAGAAAATGTTGTCCTTTGGATGTCGTCTGGATCCACGCGTATTTGTTCATACGCGTCTGACATATCGATCTTGGATCAGTCGCATGTCTGGCATTGGTGTGACGTTGAGGATCATGTTTGAGTTACGCTTCCTTGCGTCTATTACCATGCGCAAAGATCCATCTGCTTTGTGGATACACAGTAGTGGGCATGCTTGCTTGCTATTCACGGGATACCACCATCCTGCTTTTACATAGCGATCTATTTTGGTCGCTAGTGCTTCCTGCAGTGCTGCAGGACATCTCAGGTTTCCTGAAATTTCTTGTTTGGATCCTTCAACGGGATTCAATGGTTCACTTCCCTCAAGAGGGGCATTTCTAATGGCGCTGGTGCCATTATGGTTTCGAATTTCTCTCTCCACCACTCCCTGAGTATTTCAAACTCGGGGTTGTTCATGGAGAGACCTTCCAGATGTGGTACATCTGGAAGTTCTAGTCCTTCCAGACTAGGATTGGGCCAACCTTCAGGGTACTTTCTTTTGATTACCCTGAGGTGTGTTTCAATCCCGCCTCCCTGTCAGGGGGGCTTCTTTTTTGGTTGTTCTCGAGCTCTTGCTCAAGTTTTCCATCCGTGTGATCTTGTCACACAGTCTTTGCTTATTCCAAGGGTGTCTATGTTGCCCTTGTTCACCGTTCTCACTTTGTGGGACCAGAAGTCTAAGCTTGCCTGGTTTTTGTTTAACCTGGGGGCACCGAATATGGCATCGTATCTATCAATGTTAATTACATCAAAGTAGTGTTTTTCTACATGGCCATTAATCTCAACGTTCATGTTTGTTCCGAACAGGATCTGTGATCTTGTTCCTTTCGTCCCCATTTGAAGGATGACTGGGTTCTCCAATTGGAGAATTGGGATGTGGACCGCATGCACGAAGTCCAGCGATAAAGTGTCCGTTCCGGCTCCACTATCGAATAGCGCATAGGCTTTTATGCCTGCTATTTTTATGTGAGCTGTCAGCATTCTCTTTGTTGAGAGCGGTCTGTTTGCGGGGTATTTTCCCGCATCTTTTGAGATGCGGAATTTCGCATCAAACAAGGGGGACTGGGTTTCAATGGACTTTTGGTCCTTCTTCCCTTTGTCCTTGTTTTCCTTGGGTACTTTGGTGTATTTCCCCAAGGCGTCTTTTCTTGGTGCTTCGACCAAAGCTTCAGCGACTTTTTCGTCTGCCATGTTTTCTAACTGGCATGCTACAGCCAGTTTGATTTTGTAGTTTATGTCGTTGTGATCGACGACTGACATTGGGCCCATCCTTATGGTCCCGACGTTGACTTCCTCACCCTCTGGGTTGGGTGAGTATTGAGGTCCTTTGTATGGGTCCTCTACTTTGAAGCTTGATGCTTCGGAGTTACCAGAGTTGTTCTCTGGTTTCTCCTCTGATGAGCCTTTTGACTCTTCATCCATTGAGGTCGCGATCTCCATGGCAGCTATGCACCTTGGTTTTTCATCGCTTGTTACATTGTGTCTTGGGCAATCTTTCATTTGCCCTATTTTGCCACATTTGCTGCAAATTGGAACTGACTTTTGGTCAGTTTTCCTCGAGTTTTTCGAGGATGTATCCTCTTTCCATCTGGGTTTCAGCTCTTCAGCCTTCTTTCCTGATGGGAGGGCTCTACCATGGCTCATGGTTGCCATGGTAGTTGTTCGGGTATAGTAACCTGATTTGTAGGCTGAAGACATCTTCAGCCCATCGATTATCTTGTCTACACGAGATATTGCTTTTAACATCTCCTCATTTGAGGAGAAGTCTGCTCTGATACTATCATGAGCAATCATTTCCCTCTTCCATTCGAGGGGAATGTAGTTTAGGAACCTGGCGTTGAAGGATGCCTGGTCTGGTGGTGTCACCATCTGGGACGCTGCTTTGGACAGTTCTAGGTAGAACTGTTTTAGGCCTTTTTCTGCTTCGTATTTCACATTGTGGTACTTCTTTGTCGCATTCAACACAGCAGAGGCTTTAATGAAAGTTCTCATCAATATGTTGAGAACTTCGAGGAACATGCCCTCATCTCCTCTGAGGGTTTCGTCTCAGAGTCTTATTCCGAGGTCGAACGCAGGCCCCCCTAATCCATGAATCAAGCAGTCCAGGTGGACTTCATTGAATTGGGGACCTTTGCATCCTCACGAGGCGAGGAATCCCAGTAGTTCTGTGAACCACTGCCAGAACGATTCCATGTCGTTCTCCCCTGACCATTTCTTGTCAGGGAATGCCAGCCCATTTTTTAGGGCTTCAGGCTTCACTCCTTCTGGGTAGGGAGTGAGTATTCTCACATCGGCCATTCTTATGGCCTTTTCGTACCATCTCTCCAGGTACTCCTCTTGCTCCCCTGCCTTTGCGGGGTTGCTATCCAATGGAGATCTCTCCTTTGGGGGGGTTTTTGCTGGGGGAAATCTTCCTTGCAGCGTTTCTCTGGGTTCAGGCAAATTCGCCTGAAGTTGTATTTGGATTCTCTCATTGTTTTGAGAGGGTGTGTTTGAGGTAAGTGGACGTTTGGCTGAACCTTTGGTACGTGCCAATTCTCCTCCCAATCTCTGAACGATGCCTTCTTTCGGCATCGTCTTCTCCTATCCTTGGGAGAAGGATCTCCTTAGCGTCTCGGTCGAGTCGCTGATGATATTCCAGTGTGCTTTCACTGGTGGTTCTTTTCCTTTCACAAGTTCTATTTATGTCCTGGACCGTGGTCCAGGGGTGTTTATTTGTTTCCTCACTTTTTTGTGAGAAATTTATTTCCTTCAGCAAGTCTGTCTGTTCGCTGATTTTTTCAGTCAACGCGTCGATTGTGTTGGCCATTCTTTCTAGAGTTATCTCTAGACGAGCCATACTGTTGTGGTTCATTTCCTTGATCTTTTTTTGGATCAAGTTTATCGTGTTTATTATGCGTGATTCCTGGTTTTCCAGGAGGAAGTTTGGTTGGGTGAGCAGGGACTCTCCCCAGTTGACATTACTGCTTCTGGGGGTTCCAGAATGGGTTCTTGGAGTGAACACTCCACGCTCGCTTTGTTTAGGTGAGGCCGTTGCGGAGGGTGCTTCCCTTTCATAGAGGGGTCTGTTTGCTAGTTTTTCCTTACTTTTCTGTAAGGCTTCCTCAGCAAACTCCCTCATTTCAGTTCACCTCCTCTTCATTATCTCGGAGACCTCCTCCGAGGTTGGCGACCTTGCCTTGTCTGGCATGGCGTGTGGGAGTGTAAACAGTGGAAGTTCTTTTGGAGCTTCCGCACTCTGGGAGATCCTGCTCTCAGGGCATATCTTTGCGCCTTCTCAGGCTGAAAGCCTGAGAAGAAGTTGGTCTTCGCTTTCCATCCTCCATTCGGACGGAACCTGGAACAAGTCCAGTAGTTTTTCGGATAGCCGATGCGGGGGCTCTTCCCTTTGTTTCCCTTTGTCTGCCTTTGGGGCTTGAGTTGGGGACGTGAGGGGGGACTCCAGGGGATAGTTGGGCCCTGGAGTTTCCTGCAACTCTATCCGATCAGCTTTTTGGGCTGATCGTTCGGCACTTATGCGTTTATCGTGCAAGGGATCTTCCCCAGCTTGGGTTAGATCAGTATGTTGTGGAGTTCTGGGGGTATTAGGCCCTGCACTTACTCCACATAAGTTTCTAAAACCTTCAGGGGCCAGCCCTGAGGTGGTTTCTAATGCTGGATCGTGTTGATCCTCGTCGTCATCTGACGATGGCTTTCGGTTTGAATCTCCCATGATGGGAGATTGCGGTTTCTTAATGAACCGCTCGTTTCTTTTTAGTGTCACTGCAGATGCAACTTTGCCCTTGTGGGCGTGTTTAGGCGCCATAGGCGCTACCGAGTCAGATGTTAAGAGTTGATAGTTGTTGTGGGTTTTGTTGTAAAACACACCTCATACACTTAAAAACGTGTGAGGTCTTTGGGTAGCTCAGCACACAAGGCCGTAAGTGATACAAGTATGTGTATTTTACAGTGGTGTGTAAGCAGTTACCTGGAGGTTCCTGCTTACCCACATGACTATATGTATCTAATTACATGTGGCTCGGGGTTCGGGGCTATTGCCCCGACAACATGGCACCATCATACCCCCAAATGGGGAAGCTCGCATCTGCAGTGAGAACAAAGGGTGGCTTTGTTAAAAAGCTGCAATCTCCCAATTTGGGAGATAACCTAAACACTGCCTCATCGGATGATGACGAAGACCTGCCACATATTGGTAGGATGTTACAGGAATGGGTTCCGGGGAACCCAACCTGAACCGTTTGGCTCACTAATGGAGGTGGCTGCATAGCCATCGGAGGGAGAGCAGAATGGGATGAGTGTCTGGAAGTACAACCTGTGGGTTGGCCAATGGTAACTTGGCGCTCCTGGGAGCGTACCAGTAGCGAGTATGATGTGGGCTCCTTGAGGGAGCCACCTGGCTGTCTGCTAATGGGGACTTGGTGCTCCTAGGAGCATGCCGGTAGCGGGTGTGCTAGGAGTGGTTGGCTAGTGGTGACTTGGCGCTCAATAGAGCGTACCAGTAGCGTGGGATACTGGGACTCCCAAAGGGAGTCACCCAGTTGGTGGCTATCAGTGACTTGGCACTCACGGGAGCATACCGGTAGTGGGAGTTGTTGGGGAAAGCGGGCTGGTGGACCAGTGCACGGTAGTGGGTGACCGTGGGAAGTGGGACCCGTGGGTGCGTGGCCAGGCATCCTGGAGCTGCCTGGACCATATCCCTCTCCTAAGGAGGTGGGATAGGCTACAGTTCCTGATAGGGAACTTCTGGTTGGATGGGAGTGACTGCTCAACCACCCGGTGGCCTGGTGGAGGTTGGGCATGGGAATGCCCTCCTCGTTGCGGTTTTGTCATGGAGAGGATGAATAGGGAAGTGGACATGGTTCTGAGGTTACAGGTTGAGTTTACAGTGGTGGCACAATGGTGAGGATGTTACAATTGCAGTACAAGGTTTGTGGGTTATATATTCGATAATGAGAAAACATCTCGGCAATTGCCATACATGTCATATGACTTGTATCTATCTAATACAAAGGTTGTAATGGCCAAGGGAAGTCCCTTGGAAATCAACAAATCCCCCAGCCAGCACCAAAACCCAGTGGGAAAGCTTGGCGTGGGGTTTGACAATGAAATAATGGTAGAGGGACCAAATGTTTGAATGTTCAGTCATGGACCATAAGATTCTAGGTCCATTCCTATAACATAGGACCTCAGGGACAAACCCTGAGGATCCCAAAAACTTACATGGGGTAAATGCAGGGAACAATACCCTTAGCACCCCATGTGCCAACATGATCTCTCCTAGAAAGAGAGAGTTCTCACCACTGGGTGAGGAGGCAAACATGTGCACATGTGCTGCCACACTAACAGCCTTAAGGGCTGGGTCAAACATGCCAAAAGAAGTCCCTGAGCCCCACTATCCTCAGGGAACCTCTCACTTGGTGCAAGCACTGACAAAAACAGCAGTAACTCCTGCTGGTGCAGGGGGCCGTTTGTGGCCCCAAGCAATGTGGAAAAATTGTCCACATCGTCTCGAGTCACCCGCATGACATCCAGCTTGCAAGATTGCAGCAAGCCGGTTCACTCCCAAGTCTATTTGACTGGGAGTTACACAAAACCATCAAATGATCACTCCCACTGGCACAGGGAGCCGTTTTTGATTCCAAAAAATGTGGGAAAATCTTCCACATCTCCAGCATCGTCTCGCATTAACCGCGAGACGTCCAGATTGCAATATAGCAGCAATCTGGTTCACTCCCCAGTCTATACGACTGGGAGTTGTCATGAACAACCAAATGACCATTCCTGCTTGTGCAGGGAGCCATTTGGAGTTCCAAGAAATGCGGAAAAATCGTCCACATCTATGGAATCGTCTCGCGTCAGCCGCGAAACTTCCAGCTTGCGATATAGCAGCAAGCCGGTTCACTCCCCAGTCTATGCGACTGGTAGTTGTGGAAATCGATCAAACGACAACTCCTGCCAGCACAGGGAGCCATTTGTGATCGCAAAAAATGTGGAAAACACTTCCATATTGTCTACATCGTCTCACATTAACTGTGAGACGTCCAGCCCGCAAAATCGCAGCATGCTGGTTCACTCCCCAGTCTATGTGACTGGGAATTGTGCAAAACAATCGAACAACAACTCCTGCTTGCACAGGGAGCCATCTTTGATTGCAAAAAATGTGGAAAAAACCTCCACATCGTCGTTACCGTCTTGCAACTATAGTGAGACACCCAGCTCGCCGCCTAGGCGTGAGCCGGTTCAAACCCCAGTCTATAAGACTGGGAATCATCAAAAACCCTCATGGGACGACCCCTGCTTGTGCAGGGAGCCAGTCCTGAGTGGAGGAAATGTGGAAAAAACTTCCACACCACCGACACCACCCCACAACCATTGTGAGACACTCAGCGCTCTGTCTGAGAACGAGTGTACACACTCCAACATGGATATAAAGGCCATGTCATCCAGATCGACACAGACTCACAGGTTGAGCTCACTTCTGGACTGTCCTCAGATGGCCTCGGACCTAGCATGGACACAGCAAAGGGACCAGGTGCAGGAGGATGGGGAAGCTCCCCAAAGTCGATTGTCCAAGAAACTTCTGGACTTTTTCCAGGTCCCATCCAAATGGAGGACAGGAAGTGATGAAGAACTCCTTCTCAGGCTAAAGGCCCAAGAAATAATAGGAGAAAAGGTCAAGGGCAGATGCTTAGAGAGCACAGGGGCTCAGGGGAAGCCACTGCTGCCAAGGCCGAACACAAAACCTTTGCCAAAAAAAGCGAAGTCACCAACTTCGGATGAGGTCACCAAAGTCTGTAGGAGTGCAACATGGCAGAAGGAGCCTAGTAAGGAGAACCCACAAATGAGCGGGCAACCATCAACACCAGGCCCCATCTTAGGCAATAAATGGCCCTCCTCGATCACTTCACCCAGGCAAAGGATAAGTGGAAGTAACCTTCCGAAAAACCCCTCCAGTAATGCTGGAGAGAACCAAACAAACCCTTGTGAAAACTTCACAAGGAAAACTTCCAGCAAAACATTGCTGGAGGACAACTGGCACCTCGAAAGATGGTGCCACAAGGCCACATGGATGGCCAAACTTCTAACTTTCACCCCGCACATAGACAGGGTGAAGTGGGACTGGTTAAATAACGGTCCTACTCGACTCCCTGACACGAAGTGGTCAGGCAAAAACGATACAGAAATTTTCTGGCAGTGGTACACCACACTGCTAGGATTCCTCACATCATGAGGATATAGAGGCACACACTACGATGAAATCCATCTGGATTGTCTCATTGGTGGATTGGCAGAGCCTGCACTCTCACACGGACTAAAACTCCGTGAAGAAGCCCTCCTTAGAGATAAAGGGGGGAAATTTCTTGAAGTTCTCGATACTCTAATGAGGACATATATCAAGGAGCCCGCCACATTGAAGGTGACGGAAAAATACTGCAATGTAAAGTACAATGCAGGAAAAGGACCCAGACAGTCCTACCCAGAACCATCGCTTAATGCTAGGTTTCTGGAAAACATCCTCCCTGAATGCAAGGAGGAAATAATCAAAATGGGATTCTCCTCTTTCGAGGAGATGTTCAGAACAACATCTCGCATGGACGAGATGAAAAACAGGCTGAGGATAGCTCCAGCCTACAGGCCAGAATGCTATGCCAGACACAACCACAAATCGTGAAAAGCCCAACCAGACAGGAAAGGAGAAACATGCAGAGGCAAGAGCCAATGTGCAAGACCCTAAACCCAAATGGAAAGGCGAATCCTCCCTGAAGCAGTCAGGGAACACCGACCAAAGTCTGGTACAAGTACGCAATAATTGCGGAATACCAGAGTGGACAAAGAGCCGCCCTGAGCACCAGTTAGTAGGAGACAGAAACCCAAGGCACAGGATCGCCAGGGAAGTCGATTACAAAACAGAAGGTGAAGTTGGAGACGACTCCGATGAAGAAGAACCAGAGAATATCCCTGGTGATTTCGAAGTGGAGAACACCTCCAACAACTTCGAACCAGAGGACCCAAACAAGGGACCTCACTACTCGCCCAGAAGAAAGGGCAAGGACATCAGTGTTGGGACCATAATAATGGCCCCAAGATCCGACATCATTGAAAACAATGACGAAAAAAATACACTAAAACTGGCAATAAGCCAGACCAAAAAAAGAACTACCAACTCTTTGGTGACAACACCAAAGAGGGATCCCCCTGAGGAAAGTCCCTCAGAAGACAACACCCCCGAGAAAAACACCTCGGAGGGAGACCCACTGAAGGAGGACCCTTTGGAAGAAACCACCCTGGAGTCTCCAGAAGAAGACAAGCTCTGGGTGGAGTTTATACTCGGCTGGCTAGTGGCCACAATCCACCCTCTCCCCAGTAGAAATACTGGGCTGCATCATGCACGATTGGGCAACAAGGCCAATCAGCCCTCCTCATACCTGAAGGAGGACCAAGAATTGGCAGATAAGATCAAGTAGAGATCCTAACTCCCACTTGTGCAGACAACCCAGTCCACGCAATCTTGCCACCAACTATTGGCAGCCTTCCTCTCATACCGAGAGGTTTTTGAAGGTCTACCTGACCATCGACCTATAGTAATATGCTATAGTTTAACTCCTCAGACTGAGGAGACTCCATTGTGTCTGGAAGTGCTCCAGGCCCTCTTTTTTCTTGCCTTGTTTTTTTTTCCTTCCTCTCTGGCTCTTTCCTTGGGAAGGCCATAAACACGGTGAATGAGAAAGTCACCGATGCTTTGGTAGAAACACCAAAGAAACAACCCAGTCCTAGCTCAGAGGAACTGGAACTCCCAGATAAATACCATCTGGAAGGCAATTGCTCGAGGAACCAAACTCCTTGAACTCGCAAACAGGGATAAAGCTGAATAACTCGGCCCAACCTATGCGATACTCATTTTAAATCCATTTTAATTGTAAATTTGCTCCATTTTGAGCAATACAACTTTTGTACTAATTTCCAAAGTCCTAATGCCCCTACAGCATTGGTTTCTCAGACTTTGGTTCTCTATTCCATCTTCTTCATGTTGCAAGTGTGTGACGTTGAATTGCATCGCAGAGCGTGACATTTAGTGTGTCACAGTGTGTGACAGAAATTCCTGTCATGCCTTGTTACATGGCTCCCGACCAAGTAACATCGGGTAAAGCCAAGCAACTCAGCTTAAGTCACCTGACATTCAACATTGTGTTGAATTGGAAGGGCAACTGTGTGGTCTCAGGTTTAACCCCACTTATTAATGGCAGGGAAAAACTCAGATAAACATCCGAGGGATACCAATAGGGGAGAAAACATCCCTAATACAATTCCTTGATAAGGGAATGCTTCCGGTGCCAGCCTGAGACCTCCAGCTGACCACAAACGAAAACAGATCAAACTGGCATTAGAAGACCAGTTGTAAGGAGTCATCATAGGCATCATGCCTATGAACTCGAGATACTCTTGAGACCAAATAACCTAGAGGAAGCTCTAGGGGGGAGTGACAACCTAGAGGAAACTCTAGGGGGGAGTACCCAAACCTGGGAAGTAACCACATCCCAACAGACTTGGGATATGATTCCGTCCAAGGAATTGTCCACAGGCAGACACAACAACGTCCACCTGATCCCATTAAAACAACCATGAATGCATTAGAACTAGCATTCATGTTTCTTCACGAAGTTGTATGACTTCACCAATTACCACACTCGATCGCATCAGATCGAGATTCAAAATTCACGACAACAAGTAGTACAGATACTACACACGATGGTCAGACCAGATCAACGCGACTGGGCAGCAAAGCTGTCAATGGCAGAATTCGCAATCAATGCGAGCTCGAACACATCAACAGGATTTGCCCCATTTGAATTAATCTATGGCCACATGCCAAAGATGTGCCTAACAGCACCACCCGCAGACTACCCAGGAGTGAATGACTTCGCCCAAAAGGCAAAGGAAAACCTAATGGCAGCACACATTGTTGTGGGGACAACTCCGTGTACCGCAAAAAGTCGGATTCTGCGGAATTTGGTCACCAACACGCAGTACATATCCGCTGACGCTCCCGATACTCATTATATCACTATCCAACACGCCATACACTCACTCCATATTTTTCCTTATTTTCCCCATCATTCCCGACAACCCCAAGCAAAACTCCCATGCCCAACCATGCCGCCAATTTCACCCCCTCTCCAGACCTCCATACCCACACTCACAACCCAGCCGTTTTTCCACCCGATAGTGGTGCTCTACCACCCTTCTTCACCCCCGGAGCATTTCCCAGAATGGCAATCCCATACCCGGATAGTTCAGCACGGAGTATACTCTCACGTGGTCTTGACAGCACCTGTCAATGGCCACATCTCAAGAACTACTGCACCAAATGGGACGAATAGGGGCTCGTTGGAAAGCTGGAGACGAGGAGGTTGCTGACGGGAGGATAGGCGGGCGCTGTGGCGAAGCGTTGCGGAGTTAACTTTTACATTTCCCATTTCGGACCCGTTATGATATATTCCCCATTCATTCATATTTCTTTTATTGTTTCTTTGTTCCCAATTGGATATTCATCATTTACGGTTGCCTAACGGCCCGTTTACATTCCCCCAGTCCATTCATTTCACTTCAAACATATATAAACTAGATAACAACTTGTACATAACAAGTTAGTATTGAATAGACCCGTGAAGGGACAAGCAGAAGTTGCATCCAAGTGGCAAAGATGCCATCCACGACCCTAACGCCCCCATTGAGCTAGTTGATAACGTCTAAGACCCCTCTTATCAGAATCCTCAGCCTTGATGTCCAAGAGAGACGTAGGTGAGTGTTTGTTTGAGGTTTTTGCAGACTCGGTAGCACCCACGGACCAAAACCCGGCCCAACGAACCACACCCGCACACACTACCACCCTCCCCCTTCTCTCTGTCTCGAGTCTAGGTGATAGGCCCGTTACAACGTCACGACAATACACAATCGTGCTGCTCAAACAATCCAGGCAAATAAGAAAAGACACCTGGACCTGCCTTTGAGAAAAGGCGAGCTTGCATACTTATCCATGGATAAGTTGAACCTACCCAAAGGGAGGGCAGGCAAACCAAAGCCCCTGTATATAGGGCCTTATGAAACTCTGGAAACATTTCCAGAGACGTCAAACTACATCCTCAAGTTGCCACCACAACTTGAACAATGTGGAGTCCACCCAAGATTCCATGTATCTCGGCTCACACCCCACGAGCCAAATGACCAAGAAATCTTCCCAAATAGGGAAGTAGACATATTTTCGGGGAAGACCCCAATTGCGAAGCAGTAGTTCGCGAAATCTTAAACCACACATGGGTTCACGACGAACTCTGGTTTAAGGCCAAATGGGAGCTAGGGGACACCACATGGGAACCCCTAGGAAATCGTAATGACCTTGTCCGCCTGGACGAGTACCTCACATTACAAAATGTGAGGGAACCGGAAAATCTCCCGATCTAAGAAGATACGGAACTCTCGGCATCACTATGCCCCCAAAAACAGAGGTGGAAAAAGTGAAGCTGAAGGGCGATCACCCACAACCAAGAGCATGGGAAGATTCTGGGTGAGCAACTCGCCTGGACAGCCACACCATGGGCTAGGCGAGTAACTCACCTAGACCATGTGAACCCCAGGCTCACGTGTAAAACCATATGCAGTACAAACTGCACCGATGGCACAACAAGCGCCCTTCCAGGGGCAGCAATTGCTGCTGCAGCCCCAGGCATACTCCCCAGGGAACTTCCCTGGATCGGCCAATTTGGCCCAGATCCGACAACCCAGCCAAATATAGGCTGGGAATCAGCTATTGCATCAGCGGTAGCTGCCCAGACAGGTCAACTTTGTCAGGAGTTGAAAGAGATAAAGTCCCTCGTAGGAGGGAGATGAGGGAGCGACAGCGGCTCCTTGTCCAGGCCGTACAAACGGGCACGGTCTGACAACTCAAGGGTGTCAGATGATGCCTGCGATAATTGTGCCCATTGGAGGCATGAATACAATAGGGCATGCAGAGATGCTTCGGCATCTTTGCCTCTCTGAAAGACACAGAGAGGGAAGTCGACCTCCGGAAGAGGGAGATCGAGTTGTTAAAACACGAGCTTGAAGAGGCACGTGCACTGGCAGACCTCGCTGCCAAACCCATTATGATGGGGGCCTCCCAGGTCAGGGGGAGGGGATATGGTTCCGGGCCTCAGGAGGTGCAACCCCATATGGGGACTAGCGCACCAAGGGGCGGGGCACCGACTATCCTGCCACCCCATGGGCAGGCAACCCTGTCCAGGTTGCATAAGGGCCTGCCCTCAGGAGGGCAAACCCATGTCGAGGGGAGATGGGAAGACGGTAGGCAGCCAATGACAGACCCCCAAAAGGGGACCACTACCAGAGGCAGCAGGCCGCCAATGTCATATCCATCCCTGGCCATTGACCTCCGATCCCTCCGGTCTAACTCCACTCCTTCCTCACTAACCTTGGAGCTCCCGTATTCCACAATCCTCTCGGTACCCCTCGATGGTCACCACCCCCTCCTTTCAATTTATTACCTATGCCTCCCTAAGTACGGAGCCCCGAAGACTTCCGGACAACTCCAACGTCCGCTAGCGCACTCCCGCCTCCGCTGGGCAATACACTCGCCTGCCCTGCAGAGCCCACCTTCAGGCCTATCCCTCCTTTCCATTTCTGGGTTATCACCTGCCTTTCCGCTAACCCCACGACCCGACTCGTCAGTAACATTCAGTCGGCTAATGTTTAACCCCGTTAGCTCCACTCCGTTCAGCTCCGCCATTTGTGGACCTGTCTTCGCTGTAACCATATATATATCCAACTTGTACATACGTTACACTCCAGTAATAAAATCAACTAGAGTTACCCCCCTTCAGTTCTGATTGCCAGTCAGTAAGTTAGGGCACGGACGTGTCACTAGGCACAGCGCTCTTGGCATAAGTCGCTGAGGCCAAAGCCCTCCGCCATGGAGACTCTCCCTTGTCTCGAATCTGGTCTCTGACAGCCAAGTACCATGACACCCTATGGGCAAGCCACCCTACAGGGAAGTGTCCACATGCTTTTCGAGATGGCCAAAGCCAACAAATTCTCGGCCCAACCCAAGCTGAGAGCAAGCTATCACCCCCGGTGATAGTGGACAACACAAGCCAACTCCGAAAGGAGTTGGATGAGACAGAATCCCTCATGAAAGGGAAATGAGAGAGCGAGACAAGCTCCTCACTCAGGCCATCCAAATAGAGATGACCTGATTACTCAGAGGTGCCAAGAAATGCCTATGAGAACCTTGCCACTCAGAGGCAGGATGTGAGGTCTTAGGGTTGCTCAGCACACAAGGCCATAAGTGATACAAGATGGTGTATTTTACGGTGGTGTGTAAGCGGTTACCCGGAGGTTCCTGCTTGTCCACATGACTATATCTATCTAGTTTAGATGTGACTTGGGGTTCAGGGCTATTGCCCTGACATTCTCCCCCCTTGCGTTGCATTTGCGACGCATACAAGGTTGATAGTGAATAGAAACAGAGTTTTAATAGTTGATTTACATTGAGTTTGGAATTATTAATGAGTGTTTCTGTTGTCGCCACTTTAAAGTGGGCGATTTTGTACATGTTGGTGAAAGGAAGAGAGGGGGTTTAAGAAGTGAATGAGTGTGGGCCGTTACTTTGAAGTGAACGGCGATACATTGGTATCGCAGGGAGAGAAGAAAGAAGTGGTGGAGTTTGTCGAAAATGGATTTCGACCCAAAGGTTGTATTTCTTTGGTGTTCCTCACTTGTTCTGTGAGGGTTCGTGTGTAAGTGGTGTTTACACACGAGCGGTGGTGGGTGTGGGTCTTTTGGCGGAGTGGAGATTTCCGCAATTGTTACTTGCGGTTCCTCGCATACAGTATTGTGTGCGGGGCCTCGAGTTGGGGGGGTGTTTTCACGGGTGCCTCGATGGCGTATTACCGTGTCACTCTCCCTTCTCTCAAGGGTGGATTCATTGCCCCGGAGGAGGGTTTTCCTCCGGGTTGTTCATCTGGACATCCGATTGCTGCGTCGGATGCGATGACGTAGCCTGGGCTACATTGTCGGGCTGTGGGCTCGACGAAGTGGGTGCTCCCTGGGTGGGAGCGGGTTGTTGTGTTCCTGAGCTGCTTGGCTCAGGTGTAGAGTACGGTAGGTTTACCGTTCTTCCCGTGGGGAAGGATGGTCGTTGGGCTGGTTGTCCAGCTCGGAGACTTGCGTCTCTTTCCCGGTATTTGGAAGCTTTCGCTTCCCGCTCCGCCGTTCTTGCGGCACGTTCCTCAGGAGTCCTGAGTGGTTTGAACTGGGACTTTAAGTAGGCAGCTTTGCCTAGACTTTCCCAGGAGATTTTTCCCTTGTTCTCCGGGGAATTATATTCCTCCGCGAGTCTTGCGATGCTCGGGAGTCCCAAGAAGTATTTCTCGGTTTCCTTCGCTTTTTCGCGAAGGGTTCTGTGTACCTTGCCGCTTTTAAAGGCGGCTTCAGCCTGTTCGTACCAGTGTACGAATTCTTTCCCACTCACGCTTGTCCACCAAGCGTATGCGGCGTCATGCACCGCTTCTGACCCCACTATTCTCCTCATGGGGAAGTTGGGGTCGATTGTTATGTCGACTGGAGCTTCGACTTTGCCGAACTCGTTGAGTTCGGCGGTCTCGTATAGCATGTGGACACTTCCCTGCAGGGTGGCTTGCCCATAGGGTGCTGAGGTACTCAGTGGCCCGCCGCCTCTGGCAGTGGTCCCCGTTTTAGGGTCTGCCGTCGGTTGCCTACCACTCTCCCTCTTCCCCTCGACATGGGTTTGCCCCTCTGAGGGCAGGCCTTTATGCAACCCGGACAGGGTCGCCTGCCCATGGGGTGGCGGGATAGTCGGTGCCCCACCCCTTGATGCGCTAGTCCCCATTTGGGGTCGCGCCTCATGAGGCCCGGAACCGTATCCCCTCCCCCTGACCTGGGAGGCCCCCGTCATGATGGGTTTGGCAGCGAGGTCTGCCAGTGCGCGTGCCTCTCTGAGCTCGCGTTTCAGTAATTCGATCTCCCTTTTTTGGAGATCGACTTCTCTCTCTGCGTCTTTCAGAGAGTCAAAGATGCCCTCAGCATCTCTTCGTGCTCTATTGTATTCGCGCCTCCAGTGGGCGCAATGGTCGCAGGCGTCTTCTGACGCCCTCGAGTTATTAGACCATGCCCGCTTGGACGGTCTGGACGAGGAGCCGCTGTCGCTCCCTCGTCTCCCTCCTACGAGGGACTTCATTTCTTTCAGCTCCTCACGGAGTTGACCTGTCTGAGCAGCTACCGCTGACGCGATGGCTGATTCCCAGCCTGCATTTGGCTGGGGCGTTGTTGGACCTGGGCCGAATTGGCTAAACCAGGGGTTGATCTGGCCAGGGAAGTTCCCTGGGGAGTATGCCTGGGGCTGCAGCAGCAAATGCTGCCCCTGGAATGGCGCTTGTTGCGCCATCGGTGCAGTTTGCACCGCGTATGGTTGGAAGCCTCTTTGGGGAGGCTGGGGGTGTGCGATGCCTGTTGGCAACGCGGATGGTTGATGGTTCGCAGCACTCATTTGTGCTGCGTGCGTCGTGTAATCCATGGCGCTTATCTGCGCCTGGTGTTGTTGTTGTTCCGGGGAGTGTCAGGGCCCGGCCTCCGTCCGGGGGCAGCCCTACCTCAAAGCTAGACACTTGCGGTGTCCCAGGCAGCCAGGTGCCAGATCCTATCCCAAGCTCCTCAAACTCACTAAGCGGGGATTGAGTTGTCATGTATTATGGAAGGTAGCTACAACTTGCCTAAGCGGGGATTGAGTTGAGAAGAAGGGTAAGTTTCCCTATTCCCCGCTTGGCTGCTATAAAAGGAAATGTACTGTACAGTTCGTAGCGTGACTCTGGGTAGAAGCCGAGCATGTTCCCGCGATGCGGAAAAGGTGTCACATGGGTTAAGGCGAGTTGCTCGCCTTGACCCACGTGATTTTTCCCACGGGTTCGCATGCGGGCTGTAGTTGTGAAAGATGGGAGGATGAGGGAAGTGGGGGGAGGTTAGGGAAGGTGGTTCTGGGGTTGTATGGTCAGGTGTGGTTGCCCTGACAGGGAGCCTTGCTCCCCGGGTTGTCGTATTTCGATATCCGGCGGTTTGTTTGGATCGAACCGAGGGTTGCCTCCCCCAGAGAACGACATCTCGTCGTTATGTTACTCGTGGCGGTGGGAGGGGTCTTCGTTCTTGTGTGCGTGGGATTCGCCGCGGTTGTGTGTTCTTTTGCACGTGAGCCTGTGGTTCACGTGGTCTAGGCGAGTTGCTTGCCTAGCCCATGTGATTTCTTGTACATGGTGTGGCTGTCCGGGCGAGTTACTCGCCCAGAACTTTCCCACGCTCTTGGCTGTGGGCCATCGTCCCTCGGCTTTACTTCTTCCGCCTCCGTTTTTGGGGGCGTAATAATGCCGAGAGTTCCCTGTCTTCTTTGATAGGGAGTTTTTCTGGTTCCCTTACATTTTGTAAGGTGAGGTACTCGTCCAGGTGGACGAGGTCGTCGCAATTTCCTAGGGGTTCCCATGTGGTGTCCCCTAGTTCCCATTTAACCTTAAACCAGAGTTCGTTGTGAACCCACGCGTGGTTTAGGATTTCGCGAACTACTGCTTCGCGATCAGGGTCTTCCCCGAAATCGTAGAATATGTTTACTTCCCTATTTGGGAAGGTTTCCTGGTCATTCGGCTCGTGAGGTGCTAGCCGGGATACATGGAATCTTGGGTGGATTCCGCGTTGTTCAAGTTGTGGTGGCAACTTGAGGACGTAGTTGGACGTTTCTGGAAATGTTTCCAGGATTTCATAAGGCCCTATGTATAGGGGCTTTAGTTTTCCTGCCCTGCCTTTGGGTAGGTTCAGCTTATCTGTGGATAAGTATGCGAGCTCGCCTTTTTTCAAAGGCGGGTCCGGGCGTCTTTTCTTATTCGCCTGGATTGTTTGAGCAGCGCGATTATGTATTATCGCGTCGTGTGCTGCCATGAGGTTTTCCTTCGCTTTTTGAGCAAAGTCGTTTATTCCCGGGTAGTCCGAGAGTGGTGCTGTTAGGCACATTTTTGGCATATGGCCGTAGATTAATTCGAACGGGGCAAATCCTGTCGATGTGTTCGAGCTCGCATTGATCGCGAATTCCGCCATCGACAGTTTCGCTGCCCAGTCGCGTTGGTCTGGTCTAACCATCGCGCGTAGTATTTGTACTACTTTTTGTATCATTCTTTCCGCTTGGCCGTCGCCTTGCGGGTGGAATGCAGTTGTGAATTTCAACTGTACACCGAGTATTCGGTGTAGTTCGCGCCAAAATTTTGACGTGAATTTCGAGTCTCGATCTGATATGATCGAGTGTGGTAGACCGTGGAGTCTTACAACTTCACGAAGAAATACGAATGCTAGTTCTAGTGCGTTCGTTGTTGTTTTTATTGGAATTAGGTGGACGTTGGACGTCAACCTACAGATGATTACCCAGAGGTAATCATATCCCAAGCTTGTTGGGAATGGACCTGTGAAGTCCATGGCTATTGATGACCATGGTGCCTCGGGGGTCGGGAGTGGGTGAAGCATTCCGGGATTTCTCCTGGTGCTTTTCTTGGTTGTTTGGCAAGTTCTGCAAGACCTGCAGAACTTGTGGGTGTCTTTTCTCATCGACTTCCACCAGAAGTGTCGACGGAGGGTTTCCACTGTTTTCTTGGATCCTAGATGTCCAAGTGTTTCGTGGATGCTCTCGAGGATTATTCCCCGAATGGACTTCCTTTCGTAGTTTCCTTTCGGGACTACTATCTGGGTCGTTCCTCCTTCTCCAAGTCGGGTTATCAGTCCGTCTTTTACGGAGAAGTTTTTGAAATTCCCCGGGTTCTCTAGGATTTCCCGGTGGATCTGGCTTTTCAAGTATCCAGATTTTATTGCCTCAATGAGGTCTTTTTCTTCGACTTGTTTTCGAAGGTTCTTTTCTGGAGTTATGATTTCTTCCAGATTTTGGGCGCTCCCCCCTAGAGTTTCCTCTAGGTTATCGCTCCCCCCTAGAGCTTCCTCTAGGGTGTTTTTCGCGCGTATCGCTGCAAGTCTCTTTTTCTCTGAGTTTTTACTCAGGGTACTGCTTAGTAGCAGTTCTTCGTATTCCTCGATTCTGTCGGGAATGATATCTTCTGCATTTTTGTCCAGGTGGATGTCCGCCGACACATAATCGTCGAAATGCAGATCCTCGTCAGTTGACGAGTCGTAGTATCTTGAGAGTGCATCTGCCACTTTGTTTTTGTGGCCTTCCACGTATTTTATTTCGCAATTGAAGCTTGCGAAAAAGGCTTGCCATCTCAGGTGTCTTCCTGAGTTGTGGTTTTTCGCTTTGAAATATTCCAAAGCTTTGTGGTCCGTGATTACTGTGAATTCACGGCCTCCCATGAGGTCGTCTTGCCATCTCATGAGCGCTTCGAGGACACCCAGTGCCTCGAGCTCGTAGGCGAAGTACCTACGTTGTGTGTTGGTGAACTTTTTGGACATGAATGCGGCCGGGCGGCAAGTCTGCCACCTTTCGCCTTGTCCAATTAATGCACCCATGCCCGCTGGGCATGCGTCTGTTATGACCCAGACGTGGAGTTTGGTCCTCTCTTCTTCTGAGAGGCTCTCCGGTGGGTTCCACTGGACGGGCTTCAGGATCGGAGCCCTACATGCTAGATGTTTGATTTCGTCGAAGCATTTCTGGTGGAGTGGTGTCCACCTGAATGTCTGCTTGTTTGAGCAGATTGTTTGCAGTGGTCCTGTGTAACCGCTGACGTTTGGCATGAATATCGATAGATATTCTACCATTCCCAGGAATCTTAGGACTCCTGTGTGGTCTGCTGGCTCTTGCCAGTTGCGGATTTTTTCCATTTTATCCGCTTGAGCGTGGATGCCCTGTTCGTCCACTCGGCTTCCTAGAACGTCTAGGATTGGGGCAAATGGCTGGAATTTTTTCCGGCTTATGTAGAATTTCGCCCCTTTTAGGCGAGTGAATAACCACAATAGTGCTTTATTGTGGTTTTCCACCGAGCTTGTGCTGGTGAATATATCGTCGAACCAGACGTGTAGGCGTCTGCCTACTTCTCCTCGTAGTTCCCAGGTCAGTGCGCGCTGGAAGGTGCAGGGAGCGTTGCAGTCTCCTTGCTGCATCGTGTTCGAGTTGTACGTCCCGTGGGGCGTGGAGAATGTCGTCCTATGGACGTCATCTGGATCCACGCGTATTTGTTCGTACGCGTCCGACATATCGATCTTTGATCGGTATGTTGCTCTGGCAACTGATTCCTGGATCAGTCGCATGTCTGGCATTGGTGTGACGTCGAGGATCGTGTTTGAGTTACGGTTCCTCGCGTCTATTACCGTGCGCAAAGATCCATCTGCTTTGCGGATGCACAGTAGCGGGCATGCTCGCTCGCTGTTCGCGGGATACCACCATCCTGCTTTTACATAGCGATCTATTTTGGTCGCTAGTGCTTCCTGCAGTGCTGCGGGACATCTCGGGGTGTTTTCCCGAAATTTCTTGTTCGGATCCTTCAACGGGATTCGATGGTTCACTTCCCTCAGGGGAGGCATTTCTAATGGCGCTGGCGCCATTACGGTTTCAAATTTTTCTCTCCACCACTCCCTGAGTATTTCGAACTCGGGGTTGTTCATGGAGAGACCTTCCAGGTGTGGTACGTCTGGAAGTTCTAGTCCTTCCGGACTAGGATTGGGCCAACCTTCAGGGTATTTTCTTGTGATTACCCTGAGGTGTGTTTCAGTCCCGCCTCCCTGTCAGGGGGGCTTCTTTTTTGGTTGTTCTCGGGCTCTTGCTCGAGTTTTCCCTCCGTGTGATCTCGTCACACGGTCTTCGCTTATTCCAAGGGTGTCTATGTTGCCCTTGTTCGCCGTTCTCACTTTGTGGGACCGGAAGTCTAAGCTTACCTGGTTTTTGTTTAACCAGGGGGCACCGAAGATGGCGTCGTACCTGTCGATGTTAATTACATCGAAGTAGTGTTTTTCTACGTGGCCGTTGATCTCAACGTCCACGTTAGTTCCGAACAGGATCTGTGATCTTGTTCCTTTCGTCCCCATTTGGAGGACGACTGGGTTCTCCAGTTGAAGGATTGGGATGTGGACCGCGCGGACAAAGTCCGGCGATAAAGCGTCTGTTTCGGCTCCACTATCGAATAGCGCATAGGCTTTTATGCCTGCTATTTTTATGTGAGCCGTTAGCGTTCTCTTTGTTGAGAGCGGTCTGTTTACGGGGTATTTTCCCGCGTCTTTTGAGATGCGGAATTTCGCATCAAATAAAGGGGACTGGGTTTCGATGGACTTTTGGTCCTTCTTCCCTTTGTCCTTGTTTTCCTTGGGTATTTTGGTGTATTTCCCCAAGGCGTCTTTTCTTGGTGCTTCCACCAAGGCTTCGGCGACTTTTTCGTCTGCCGTGTTTTCTAACTGGTGTGCTACAGCCAGTTTGATTTTATAATTTATGTCATCGTGGTCGACGACTGACATTGGGCCCATTCTTATGGTCCCAACATTGACTTCCTCACCCTCTGAGTCAGGTGAGTATTGAGGTCCTTCGTATGGGTCCTCCACTTCGAAGCTTGATGCTTCGGAGTTACCAGAGTTGTTCTCTGGTTTCTCATCTGATGAGCTTTTTGACTCTTCATCTGTTGAGTTCGCGATTTCCATGGCAGCTATACGCCTTGGTTTTTCATCGCTCGTTATATTGTGTCTTGGGCAATCTTTCGTTTGCCCTATTTTGCCGCATTTGCCGCAAATTGGAACTGACTTTTGGTCAGTTTTCCTCGAGTTTTTCGAGGATGTATCCTCTTTCCATCTGGGTTTCAGCTCTTCCGCTTTCTTTCCTGACGGGAGGGCTTTGCCGCGGCTCGTTGTTGCCGTGGTGGTTGTTCGGGTATAGTACCCTGATTTGTAGGCTGAAGACATCTTCAGCCCGTCAATTATCTCGTCTACACGAGATATTGCTTTTAACATCTCCTCGTTTGAGGAGAAGTCTGCTCTGATTCTATCATGAGCAATCATTTCCCTCTTCCATTCGAGGGGAATGTAGTTTAAGAACCTGGCGTTAAAGGACGCCTGGTCTGGCGGCGTCACCATTTGGGACGCTGCTTTTGACAGTTCTAAGTAGAACTGTTTTAGGCCTTTTTCCGCTTCATATTTGACGTTGCGGTATTTCTTTGTCGCGTTCAACGCGGCGGAGGCTTTGATGAAGGTTCTCATCAATATGTTGAGAACCTCGAGGAACATGCCCTCGTCTCCTCTGAGGAGAGTTTCGTCTCGGAGTCTGATTCCGAGGTCAAACGCGGGTCCCCCTAATCCACGAATCAAGCAGTCCAGGTGGACTTCGTCGAATTGGGGACCTTTGCATCCTCGCGAGGTGAGGAATCCCAGTAGTTCTGTGAACCACTGCCAGAACGATTCCATGTCGTTCTCCCCTGACCATTTCTTGTCAGGGAATGCCGGCCCATTCTTTAGGGCTTCTGGCTTCACTCCTTCTGGGTAGGGAGTGAGTATTCTCACTTCGGCCATTCTTATGGCCTTTTCGTACCATTTCTCCAGGTACTCTTCTTGCTCCCCTGCCTTCGCGGGGTCGCTGTCCAATGGAGATCTCTCCTTTGGGGGGGTTTTTGCTGGGGGGAATCTTTCTCGCAGCATTTCTTTGGTTTCAGGCGAATTCGCCTGAAGTTGTATTTGTATTCTCTCATTGTTTTGAGAGGGTATGAATGCGTTACCTCTCTGTTCGAGAGGTCCGTCATAATTGGATGTTTGGCCGAACCTTTGGTACGTGCCAATTCTCCTTCTGATCTCTGAACGATGTCTTCTCTCGGCATCGTCTTCTCCTATCCTTGGGAGAAGGATCTCCTTAGCGTCTCTGTCGAGTCGCTGGTGATATTCCAGTGTGCTTTCACTGGTGGTTCTTTTCGTGAATTTTTCACGAGTTCTATTTATGTCCTGGACCGTGGTCCAGGGGTGTTTATTTGTTTCCTCACTTTTTTGTGAGGAGTTTATTTCCTTCAGCAAATCTGTTTGTTCGCTGATTTTTTCTGTCAACGCGTCGATTGCGTTGGCCATTCTTTCTAGAGTTATCTCTAGACGAGCCGTGCTATTATGGTTCGTTTCCTCGATCTTTTTCTGGATCGAGTTTATCGCGTTTATTATGCGCGATTCCTGGTTTTCCAGGAGGAAGTTTGGTTGGGTGAGCAGTGACTCTCCCCAGTTGACATTTCCGCTTCTGGGAGTTCCAGAATGGGTTCTTGGAGTGAACACTCCACGCTCGCTTTGTTTTGGCGAGGCCGTTGCGGAGGGTGCTTCCCTTTCATAGAGGGGTCTGTTCGCTGGTTTCTCCTTATTTTTACGTAAGGCTTCCTCGGCGAACTCCCTCATTTCAGTTCGCCTCCTCCTCATTATCTCGGAGACCTCCTCCGAAGTTGGCGACCTTGCCTTGTCTGGCATGGTGCGTGGGGGTGTAAACAGCAGAGGCTCTTTTGGAGCTTCCGCGCTCTGAGAGATCCTGCTCTCAGGGCGTATTTTCGCGCCTTCTCGGGCTTTCAGCCTGAGAAGAAGTTGATCTTCACTTTCCGTCCTCCATTCGGACGGAACCTGGAACAAGTCCAGTAGTTTTTCGGATAGCCGACGCGGGGTTTCTTCCCTTTGTTTCCCTTTGTCTGCCTTTAGGGCTTGACTTGGGGACGTGATTGGGAACTCTAGGGGATAGTGGGGCCCTGGGGTTTCCTGCGGCTCTATCCGATCAGCTTTTTGGGCTGATCGTTCGGCGCTTACGCGTTTTTCGCGCAAGTCGATTACCTCGTGAGGAGATAAGGGATCTTCCCCAGCTTGGGTTGGATCGGTTTGTTGTGGAGTTCTGGGGGTATTTTGCCCCGCACTTACTCCACGTAAGTTTCTAAAGTCTTCAGGGACCAGCCCTGAAGTGGTTGCTTTTCCCGGATCGCGTTGATCCTCGTCGTCATCTGACGACGGCTTTTGGTTTGAATCTCCCATGATGGGAGATTGCGGTTTCTTAATAAACCGCTCGCTTCTTTTTAACGTCGCTGCAGATGTGACCTTGCCCTTGCGGGCGTGTTTAGGCGCCATAAGCGCTTCCGAATCAGATGTTGAGATTTTATAGTTGTGGGTTGTGTTGTATAACACACCTCTTGCACTTAAAAAAGTGTGAGGTCTTTGGGGTTGCTCAGCACACAAAGCCGTAAGTGATACAAGATGATGTATTTTACGGTGGTGTGTAAGCGGTTACCCGGAGGTTCCCGCTTGTCCACGTGACTATATCTATCTAGTTTACATGTGACTCGGGGTTCGGGGCTATTGCCCTGACACTCAGCGACTCAGGCGGAGCGCTGTGCCATTGCTGGTTGTCCTGGGGGTCCCTAATTTCGGATCTAGCAGAGGGAAAGTCTCTTGGGGGAATTCAAGTCGATTTCGGACTGAGGTTACAAGTTACTAGGTACATTGTATATAAGGAGGGGTCCGGAATCAAAAGGAACAAGGGTAGGACAAAAGGAAACGAAGGGAGATGGAAAGAGGAACAACACCGAGGGTCAAGGGTTTGACTCAATGGTGTTTCCCAAAGGAGGAATGAAGGGCCATGGCCCAAGGAGGAAGGAAGGAGGTTGGGAGTGGGGAATGGCTAGCTGACTGAATAGGGAGGAAGCAGCAGCCCAAATAGGAATGAGGGAGAATAGCGGAACTGAATGGAGCAATGCAATAGTTGCAAGGTCCGACATAAGTCCGGAAAGTCCGAACTCGGAAGTTAAACTCCGGAATATTGGCAAACATAATTAAATGGAATGAGCTAGCCAATACAATGGGTATAAGCGGAGGTGGGGTCAAAGTCCGAGGTCGGAGCTAAGACCGGAGGTTCCGGAGACAGAGACGCGAACGGGATTCCGGAGCGGAGGTCCGGAGTTGGGAGCATAGGTTTTGTGTACTCGTCTGGAAGGTGTCGAGGTTGGGGTCAGACCCGGAATGTTCCGGAGTCGGACTGAAGGTGGTGTCCGAGCCGGAGGTGGGATAACCTCTTGGGAGTTAGCAAGGAGAAAGTGATGGAAGGGAAGTAGGACTCTGGAAGTCGGAGTTCGGAGTTCCAGGAGCCCGGAGCGGAGGTCGGGATTGTATGGATATGACACCCGCGACCCGACTCGTCGGTAATATTCAGTCGGCTAATGTTTAACCCCATTAGCTCCGCTCCGTTCGGCTCCACCATTTGCAGACCCATCCTTGCTGTAACCATATATATATCTCCAGCTTGTACATAGGTTACACCTCAGTAATAAAATCGACTAGAGTTACCCCCCTTCAGTTCTGGTTGCCAGTTAGTAAGTTAGGGCATGGACGTGTTACTAGGCACTGTGCTCTTGGCATAAGTCACTGAGGCCGAAGCCCTCCGCCACAGAGACTTTCCTTCGTCTCGAACCTGGTCTCTGACAGTATTTTATTACTCCCTGACTAGTACACGTCTTGTATGGCACCAAAAGTCCTCTGCACTCGTTCACAACTACGCACATTAGTTCCCAACTCTGCCTCACCTTCCCCAGAACCCTCTCAGCCTGGTCCTAGTCGATTGGCGAGAAACCCAGTTGAGTTTCGAAGCTTTTCTAACCTTGAAACCCCTCTTCCATCGACTCCGATCATGCGCCCCGTTAGGAATCGATCACCAGTTGCAGATTCCGACTTCGGAGACACCACGGAACAACCCATAGACCCCGCCCACTTCTCTGGACTCGGTTCCGAGGTCCCCGACTTCGTCGACCCTCCTCCTGCTGATCCTCCCATCCCCACTGTCCCAACCACCGACGATGCTGAACCCACCTCCAACGTGGCTATTGCACAATTAGCCCAAGCCATTGCCAGTCTGGCTCGTCACACCGGGTGCCCACCACCACCACCATCCTCTGCTCTCCGGACCAAAGTCCGTGAGCCCGAACAGTTCAACAGAAAGGATCCCTGAGAACTCCGAGTATTCTTGGTCCAATGCGAGCTCAATTTCCAGGACCGTCCCCTCGCTTTTGCTAGCGACCGCACTAAGGTCATCTTTGTGCAGTCCTACCTCAAGGGGATGGCCCTCGATTGGTTCGAGCTGGATCTATTATTCGATCAGAATTCTACGCTTCGTCCGCGATGGATGAATGATTATCAAGAGTTCATTAATGAACTTCAAACTAACTTCGGCCCTCACAATCCTGTGGGCAACGCCGAGGTTCAACTGATGACCCTGGACATGAAAGACGGGCACCACATCAATAAATACGTCATCGAGTTCAACCGACATGCCTCTCAACTTCACGGTTACGGAGAAGCTGCGCTTCGTCGTTTCTTCTATAACGGATTGCCGGAACGTATCAAGGACGATATTGCCAGAGTAGGTAAACCCTCTACTCTCTCCGAACTTCGCACCCTGTCCCAAACTCTCGATGCACGCTATTGGGAGCGTAAATCGGAAGTTACATGTCATGCGAAACCCTCTTCCTCTAACGTTTTCGACAAGTCCACCGCCACTTCTCGTTCCGACCCCGTCCCTTCTTCCTCCTCTTTCAACTCCGCTTCCGGTAGTAGGCCTCCGAGGGACAATAAGAAGTCCGAGGCCAGCTCCGCTAAGCCGGACCTCTCATCTAAACTCGGAGACAACGGCAAGCTCATGCCACAAGAGCATAAGTGTCGTCTCGACGAGAAACTTTGTATGTTCTGCGGTCAGTCTGGCCACATGGTCAAGGACTGTCCCAAGTCTTCTTCTCGCACATCTAAGGCCCATTCGGCCCAGACCGAGGAGCAAGGAGCCGCTTCTGCAGAAGCAAAAAATTAGTCCGCACCCCCGTGGACTCCGCACGGACCGGGGGTTGCAATCCTTCCTTCCGTGTGCTCAAAGAAGTGCGTTTAAACGTGTCTTCCATTTCCGACTTAACCTCCCTCCACATTCCCATTTCCTTTTCTCTTTCAAATGGTCTATTTTCCCCTCTCAATGTTGACCCTTCGGTTAATGTCCTACCCATTGTAGATAGTGTTGCTGATGTACCACTCTCTCCTCCGCCCCCTCCGACTACTTCCGTAGATCGATCCACCTCTCTCTGCTTCTCTTCTTTCACTTCTCCTGTTTCCCCTCCATCCAATGTTAGGACACAAAATAAACTTTTCCGCTCCTATGAGAACATACCCGCACTCATAGACTCTGGGTCTTCGGACTGCTTCATCGATGACACATTCGTAAAAAAGTTGGCCTTGAAGACATACCAGATTAAACCCCTACAACTACGCCTATTCGACGGTAGCACCAACTCAATCATAACCCATGCCGTTGATATTCCCCTCCGCTTCGCTTCCGGAAACATCACCCCCACGACTTTCCTTGTCACATTGCTGGATGGATCATGTTCCCTAGTCCTAGGACACAACTGGCTTACCCGCTACAATCCGTTGATTGACTGGGTCTCAAGCAGTATTACGTTCCGAACTTCCGAACCTACCAAGACAGTCACTCCGAGCTCTCCCCCGTCGTCTCCGGCACCACTGCCATCGTCCAACATCCAACCATCTGATGTTTCGCCAGCACCTCAGTCACAGGCTACTACTCCTCCGTTACCATCTATCGAGTTCATCAGCCGTTCCGCATTTGCAAAGGCTTGTCGACTTGAAGGATCGGTATCCTACAGCCTAACCATCCCTTCCGAGGAAAGCCGCTTGAGGGCTGCCTCATCCCACACCGATTCCGTCGACCTCTCGGCCGTTCCGAAGGAGTATCACGAGTTCGCGGATGTGTTCAGTAAGAGCAAAGCCCCGACGCTGGCACTGCACCATGAGCACGACCTAAAGATCGACCTTGAGGAAGGCACTTCCCCACCCTTGGGTACTACATACTCTCTCTCTACTTCGGAACTCGAGGCCCTCCAGGCATTCTTAGATGAACACCTGGCCTCTGGGTTCATTCGCCCTGCTACTTCCGCTCACGCGGCACCGGTCCTCTTCGTCCACAAGAAGGACGGATCCCTCCGCCTTTGCGTCGACTTCCAAGGGCTGAACAAGATCACCAAAAAGGATCGCTACCCACTTCCCCACATCTCCGACCTCCTTGATGCACCTAGCCGTGCCATGGTCTACACCAGACTCGACCTCCGGCATGCTTACCACCTGGTTCGCATTGCAGCAGGCAACGAATGGAAGACCTCCTTCCGCACGCGCTATGGTTCTATGAGTGGCTTGTCATGCCATTCGGTCTCACAAATGCACCTGCGGCCTTCCAGCGATTCGTCAACACGATCTTTGCTGACCTCTTGGACGTTTCTGTGGTAGTCTACCTTGACGACATCCTTACCTACTTGGAAGACATGGCTTCACATCAGGAGCATGTCCGAGAAGTCCTTAGGAGACTCCGCAAACACGGCCTATATGCCAATCCAAAGAAATGCGGGTTTCATATGGACACTACGGAATATCTCGGTTACTGCCTCTCTCCTTCCGGACTCACCATGTCCATCGAGAAGGTCAAAGCCGTTCAAGATTGGCCCGAGCCCTGTAAAGTCAAGGATGTCCAATCCTTCCTTGGTTTCGCTAACTTCTATTGGCGTTTCATCCACCAATACTCCGACATTGTGGTCCCCTTGACACGCCTCATGCGTAAAGGAGCCCCCTGGCTATTCTCTGACAATTGTCACTCTGCTTTCAACACCTTGAAAGAAGCCTTCACTACCACTCCTATCCTCACACATTGGCTACCTGACGCCCCCCTCATTGTAGAAACCGACGCCTCCGATTACATGATCTCTGGAATCCTTTCCATTTCTTGTGATGACGGAGAGATTCGCCCCGTCGCTTTCCGCTCTAGAACACTCTCGGCGCCGGAGCTCAATTACGACACCCATGACAAGGAACTGCTTGCCATTCATGATGCGTTCCGATCATGGCGTCACTACCTCGAAGGTTCAGGAACCCCAATCGACGTCGTCACCGACCACAAGAACCTCGAGTATTTCTCCACCACCAAACTCTTGACCCGGCGGCAAGCCCGCTGGTCTGAGTTCCTCTCCCAATTCCACATGACTGTCCGATTCCGTCCCGGAAGACTCGGAGTTGAACCAGATGCGTTGACTAGACGCTGGGACGTCTATCCCAAAGAAGGGGATATGGACTACGCTCGCGTCAATCCGCAGAACTTCCGACCGGTCTTCACTTCGGAGCAGCTCACTGCGTCCTTACGAGCCACGTTGTAGGAGGGCACAGCAAGTACCACACAAACAAGGCCAGAACCACGTTTTTCGAGGCTCCAACGAGCACCCTCAAGCCTCCGACACATTCACAATGCCCACGGAACATTTCCCCATTTTTTCCAATTTTTTCCATGCTTTTTTTCTCAAGACTCATATTGCCACTTCCCCAAAATTCACGGATATCCACCATTTCCCCCATATCTCCACCAATTCTCCACCAATTCACACGATTTTGAGCTTGAAGGACAGCGACGGATCAGGAGGAGAGGATGGGAGGACGGGACGGGAGTTAGGATGACGGATATGCGGTGGAGAAGCGAGATTGATGGTTGATATTGACCTTATGGGCCTCAATTATTGATTTTATTGTTACCTTGTGGACATTTTTTTTGCCTTATTGTTTCTTAGCCGAGCTCTCAACATTCTTCCTGTTTCCATCGCCACCATCCATCGGCTATTTTACTTGTTTTTTGTTCTGATTTCTCTTTTTTTTCTATATATACACCCAGTTTGCATTGTACTTACAGTTGTTGGACCCCTCATCTGTGCTACAAAGACTGTGGTGTTGAGCGACCCTCCCATACGATTAAAGAGCTTAGTCTGACTCCCTGACGACTGTCCAAGAAGGACCAGGGTGAGTTCTGAGTTTTAAAAGAATTTATTAGTATCGTGCACTTGCACCGGGACCGTGTGCGGCCATACCGGTAGTAAGATTTCATTTGCCCCCTTTTTTCTTTTCTTGTTTGCTGCTGGGCTACATCCCTAGCACGCTTACAACGTTCCTAGCTGCCACAGTAATCCGAGCAGCCGTACTCGTCGACACAGAGGCTCTTCATCGAGACATCCTAACCTCCCTCTCCTCCAACACCACAATCTCTTCTCATCTCGCTTCCCCCAACCTCCCCAATTCCCGCTGGTCCGTTGATGCTGAAGGCCTCTTAAGGCTGGACAATCGCATTTACGTTCCAGACTCTAACGATCTCCGTCTCCGCATTTTGCGAGACAAACATGACCACCAACTTTCCGGACACTTCGGGCAAAACCGGACTCTGGACCTAGTATGTTGTGAGTATACCTGGCCGGGCATCCGTAACTTCATCAAGAGTTACGTATCCTCCTGCACTTCTTGTGCCCGTGCCAAAGTCCCCCGTCATAAGCCTTATGGCTTACTCAAACAACTCCCCATCCCCGAACGTCCTTGGAACTCCATCTCCATGGATTTCATCGAACAGCTACCCTCCTCTTCCGGATTCACTTCCATCTTGGTTGTCGTGGACCGCCTGTCCAAACAGTGCATTTTCATTCCTACCCACGACACCATCACCTCCCTGGAACTGGCCAAGCTCTTCCTCCTCCATGTGTTCTCCAAGCACGGAGTTCCAGCCCACATCACCTCCGACAGGGGTCCGGAGTTTGTCTCTCATTTTTTCCGTTCACTTGGTAAGGCCCTCGACATCCGCCTCCACTTCACCTCCGGTTATCATCCGGAAGGAGACGGTCAGACCAAACGGATGAACCAGACGCTCGAGCAGTACCTGCGCATCTACAGTAACTACCAGCAGGACAATTGGTCCGAACTCCTGCCTCTCGCAGAGTTCGCATACAACAATGCTCCGAATGCCACCACGGGTGTCTCCCCATTCTTCGCCAACAAAGGCTACCATCCGAACATCACCGTTCACCTGGAGCGAGACCTGACATCAGTACGTGCCCAAGAGTACTCCATCGATCTCGACTCCCTCCACCACTTCCTTTGCAAGGAAATGCATCTTGCTCAGATCCGTTATCAGGGCCTGGCAGACTCCCATCGGAGTCCTGCCCCAGCTTTCGAAGTAGGAACCTCGGTCTATGTAAAGGCCAAGTATTTCCGCTCCACCCGACCTTCCAAAAAGCTCTCCAAGAAAAACCTCGGCCCATTCGAGATCATCACCCATGTTGGAACTCACTCCCTCACTCTCCACCTGCTGGAAAACATGCAAGCCATCCACCCGGTGTTCCATGTCTCACAGATCGAACCCTCCATCCTGAACATCATTCCGAACCGCCACCAGCCACCTCCGCCTCCTGTAGAAATCGAAGGCGAGATGGAGTTCAAGATCGAGGAGATACTCGACTCCAAGATCGACTGACGTAGATGCAATAAGTTGCTCTACCTGGTCAAGTGGCTAGGCTATGAAGGGACCGACGAGGATGTTAGAGATGGGCGGAAACGGACGACTCCGGAGTGGAATCAGAGACTTAGCGTGGAGGGACCTTGGCCTCAGCGACTCAAGCGGAGCGCTGTGCCATTGCTGTTTGTCCATTTGGTCCTTAATTTCACAGTAGGTGAGCAGGAAGTCTCTTGGGGGCATTTCAGGTCGATTTCGGACTGGAACCAGACGAGTATGTACAAGCGCCGATATATATAAGGAAGGGGCAAAAGCACAAGGAGAAACAAAGGGTGACCGAATCGGAACGAAGACGTCCGAACGGGAACAAAGGGTTAGAGGGAGCGGAGTGGTACCGAAGGTCATAGGGCAAGACCTGTGATACATCCGAAAGGAGGTAGAGTGGGCGAGGCCCAGAGGGGCAGGAGGATGAGGGGAAGTGGGGGTGATGACTAACTGGCTAGAATAGAAAGAAGCAGTAGTCCAAATAGGGATGAGGGGGAATTGCGAGAAATACATTACAAACGGCGAGAGTGCCGGAGGCGGTCCGCGAAGCTCGGGGGTTGCGGAGCTTACGGAGGTTACGGAGGCGGGGTTGGAAGTCCGAGGAATATTGGCAATGGTGTTCACGTAGTATGAGGTCACCAATGCAATGGACTAAGACCGAGGTGGAGTCAAAGTCCGAGGTATGGACTATGACGGAGGCTCGGAGTAAGGTACGAACGGTGTCCGAGTGTGAAGTACGGAACAGCGGTGGATGGTCGTAACTTGGCGGAAGGGTGGCGGAGGAATGAGAGAGGGGACAGGTAAGGAAGAGTAGTCAGGTCCGAAGGTGGATATCGGAACGGACGGAGATAGCGTAGGGGATGACGGGAGGGTGGAGGTGTGGTGAGGGGGGAGCGGAGTTGTAGGAAGGGTGGCGAGTAGGGCGATGTTCGGTCCGAGATGAGTATCGGAACGGACGGAGAAGGGGTCGGAGAGGTAAGAGGAGGGGTGTGTTGCCGAGACCGAAGGTGAGTATCGGAAAGGCAGCGGTAGGTTATGACTCCGGAGGTGAAGAGGGTGGAGGTCCGGAAGTCGGGTCGGGGTCGGGTATGCACGGATATGACAGAGGAGACCCAATGGCTCCTTGCTGGCGAACTCGATCACGCCTCCGACCTCGTCGAAGCGTTCCACTCTCGGTACCCAGCGAAGCCTGGACCCGAAGCTCCTTAGGAACCCCGACTCCTCTCCCATTCCTCCTTTTCCCCTCCACTCCTCACTTCCATTTTCATTTTCATTTCCTCATTTGCTTTTCTTTCTGTAAGTGCAGCTCCCCTCATCTTACTAATTCTGGGCCTTCAAGGGTTCAGGCCTAAGAAGGGGATACTGTCATATCCATTCCTGGCCATCGACTTCTGATCCCTCCTGCCTACCTCCGCTCCTTCTTTACTAACCTCGGAGCTCCCATATTCCGCAATCCTCTTGGTACCCCTCGATGGTCACCACCCCCTCCTTTCAATTTATTACCAACGCCTCCCTAAGTACGGAGCCCTGAAGACTTCCGGACAGCTCCGACATCTGCTAGCGCACCCCCGCCTCCGCTGGGCAATACACTCGCCTGCCCTGCAGAGCCCACCTTTGGGCCCATCCCTCCTTTCCGTTTCTGGGTTATCACCTGCCTTTCCGTTAACCCCACGACCTGACTCGTCGGTAATATTCAGTCGGCTAATGTTTAACCCCGTTAGCTCCGCTCCATTCGGCTCCACCATTTGCGGACCCGTCCTTGCTGTAACCATATATATATCTCCAGCTTGTACATAGGTTACACCTCAGTAATAAAATCGACTTGAGTTACCCCCCTTCAGTTCTGGTTGCCAGTTAGTAAGTTAGGGCACGGATGTGTTACTAGGCACAGCGCTCTTGGCATAAGTCGCTGAGGCCGAAGCCCTCCGCCATGGAGACTTTCCTTCGTCTCGAACCTGGTCTCTGACAGCTAGATGTGTTGTGTAACTGTTATCTTCATTTTGTTTACAGGGCCATACTGATGTTTGTGCACAATGATAAGGTAGCAAACATGAATGAGATTGCAAAAAGATGGCTATCAGTTGGGTCGTATCATTGTTTGCGAACATGGATACAACCATGCCTGCATGAAAACACAGTTGTGATTGGGGTTGTACTTATGTACACAAATATATGATGATGACCAGGTTCTCAAGAGTATGGCTAGAGGATGTGATGACATTTGTGTGGATGGGCACTCACCCCAGGATTTTCATCATCATCATCTGATGACTCTGAATCTTCACATAGGGATTGTTCTGAAGCCTTGTGTCTCAATGAGTTGGAAGGGACACACATCTTAAAGGCTGGGACCCAGAATTTCTCTCCTATGTGTAGTCTGCGGCACTCATCACCCAAGAAGTGATGCACTGCACAGAACACAGGACAATGTGTGCTGGTTGTGCCAGGTGCTTGTAAACAGTTGCCAGCCCAGCTCCAAGCATTGCTGTCATATCCATCCCCGGCCATCGACTCCCGGGCTCTCCGACCCCTCCGTCCTAACTCCGCTCCCCCCTCACCAACCTCGGAGCCCCCGTATTCTGCAAACCCCCCGGTGCCCCTCGATGACCACCACCCCCTCATTTCAATTTATTACCTACGCCTCCCTAAGTACGGAGCCCCGAAGACTTCCGGACAGCTCCGACGTCCGCTAGCGCACTCCCGCCTCCGCTGGGCAATACACTCGCCTGCCCTGCAGAGTCCACCTTCGGGCTTATCCCTCCTTTCCGTTTCTGGGTTAACGCCTGCCTTTCTGCTAACCCCGCGAACCGACTCGTCGGTAATATTCAGTCGGCTAATGTCTTAACCCCGTTAGCTCCGCTCCGTCCGGCTCCGCCAATTGCGGAACCGTCTCCACTGTAACCATATATATACACTACTTGTACATAGGTTACGCCCCAGCAAATAAATCAACTAGAGTTACCCCCACTAGGTTCTAAGTGCCAGTCAGTAAGTTAGGGCACGGACGTGTCACTAGGCACAGCGCTCCTGGCAGAAGTCGCTGAGGCCAAAGCCCTCCGTTACGGAGACATTCCTTCGTCTTAAAATCTGGTCTCTGACAATTGCCTTTGTATGGAGTTTCCAGTCCTTCAGAAAGCGGCTTCCTGGCTTGAAAGCATTGGGACTGCAGGCCTCCACCAGATTGAGTGGGACAAGGATAGCCACTGTGATTCCTTTCCGCTCTGTGAAGAATTCCAAATAACAATTATTCGTTAGCTCCTCTAAGCCAGTGTGAACATAAGTGGGAGGACATATGTAGTTTGGTATGGAAAGCACTCATCATATTTGTATTCTCCTCCTGCTCAGGTGTATGGGATGCCTTTTTGATTGATTGAGTCTGCACTTTTCGTTCCTCCCTTTGCCACCAAGGACTCTCCTCCACTACAATGGCTGAGATAAATATCAGCCACAGGTGGAAGAGTGGCACTTTGGCTTTCCATCCTGATTGAGTTGTCCAATATTCATGGTCCCATACAAGGCTGTGTGCATACTCCACCATGTTTGCACCTTTCTTGCATTCTGATGGAATGTTGCCCTCATTATGTTTGATTCGATGGGAGGGAGCCCAGGCTGTGAGAACCAATGCAGCAATGAGGCTTATGTGAAATCTGGCATCCAAGTGGTCATAGTTTTCTTTGAGCCACTCTGTCAGTTCATTGCACACTGGGTTCTCCAGCTGCTCTGCTTGAATCCAGTCCAGTGGGAGTCAAGACCGCTTGACAATCCATGTAAGGTCAGACAGCTTTGTCTCCATCCAATTCCATGATGCCTGTGGGTTGCTGTCTGCAATCTGGGTGCTGGCAATTCTAGCAGCAAGGTGATCAGGATCAGTCATTGTGTCAGAATGTGTTGATCTTTGGCTCTGGGTTGGGTTGTCAAAGATAGAAATTGTCCTGGGCTGAAGTTGCAGGCAGAAAGAGGAGACCCTTGCTCCTACTGGAACACAGGGGACTTTTGTCTGGGGGGACTCATCAGCCCTTTTTGCCTAGTATTTATACTTGCACAGTACAGGTCTGTGCACCTGGAAAGCATCCCACATCTGAAATCCTATTAATCTTTGTTGATCTTGGGTGGAAATCAGATTTTACCATAGTTATAGTTATCCTAAAATTATGATAAAATATGGAACAGAAAGCTACAATGCTGTAAAATTTAATGGAAGTATGTAGTTCCATAAAAGGCAAGTAGTTTTTCCATTATTTGCGAAATAATGGACCCAATCTTGTTAAAACTTAAGATTAACTATCCTTAGGACAGCCTATCTTTTTGTTTCAGTGTAAATGGATAGATATCATCCAATTTACAGACTGGTCTGTTTGAGTTGGGTATGGTTGTTTGGGTTGGGTTATAGGGTGATTTTTTGGACTTGGATGCTCGACCTTTGGGATGTTGGGAGTTGGAGTGGGGACTGGATGCTGGACTCTGGAGGCTGGGATGCTGGGAGGCTGGGAGGCTGGGAGGCTGGATGGATGCTGGGTCTGACTGCCACCTACTATGGAGGCTCTCAAGGAGCAGTGCTGACACTGTTGGCACTTTGGATGCTGGCTCTGGCTGCACTGCTGCTGCACTGCCACTCACTATGCAGCCTCTCAAGCAGAAGGGCTGACACTGTTGGCACTCTGGATGCTGGCTCTGAGCTCACTGCCACTGCACTGCCACTGAACATGCAGCCTCTCAAGCAGAAGGGCTGACACTGTTGGCACTCTGGATGCTGGCTCTGAGCTCACTGCCACTGCACTGCCACTGAACATGCAGCCTCTCAAGCAGAAGTGCCGACAGTGTCAGCACTCTGGACACTAGGATTGCTAGGGTTGGGTAGGGTTGCACTGCCACCTACTATGAAGAACCTCAAGCAGAAGTGCCGACAGTGTCGGCACTCTGGATGCTGGCTCTGGCTGTACTGCCACTGCACTGCCACCTACTACAGAGGCTCTCAAGGAGAAGTGCCAACAGTGTTGGCACTTTGGATGCTAGGTCAGACCTCACTGCCACTCAATATGCAGCCTCTCAAGCAGAAGTGCCGACACTGTCAGCACTTTGTGTTAGAACGGGTGGATTCGGATGACTCCAGAGTGGAATCAGAGACTTAGCGTGGAAGGACCTCAGCCTCAGCGACTCAGGTGGAGTGCTGTGCCATTGCTGGTTGTCCTGGGGGTCCCTAATTTCGGATCTAGCAGAGGGAAAGTCTCTTGGGGGGAATTCAGGTCGATTTCGGACTGAGGTTACAAGTTACTAAGTACATTGTATATAAGGAGGGGTCCGGAATCAAAAGGAGCAAGGGTACTCCGAAAGGAGACAAAGGGAGATGGAAAGAGGAACAACACCGAGGGTCAAGGGTTTGACTCAATGGTGTTTCTCAAAGGAGGAATGAAGGGCCAAGGCCCAAGGAGGAAGGAAGGAGGATGGGAGTGGGGAATGGCCAGCTGACTGAATAGAAAGGAAGCAGCAGCCCATATAGGAATGAGGGAGAATAGCGGAATTGAATGGAGTAATGCAATAGTTGCAAGTGTCAGGGCACACCCGCCTGACCCGGGTCCACCCGGACCCACCTGGCCACACCACACCCACTCCCCGCTGTCTATCCCCCTCCCCCTCCTTCCTCCCTCTCCTCCCCTTTCTTTTCCCTCTTCCTTCCCCTTTCTTTATTTCATTCTTCTCATCTTCCTCTTCCTGTTTATTTCTTTCTATCTACATGGACCACCTTCCTTTGTATCAATGTACTATTGACCCATCCGGCCCACACACCCTGGATGGCTTCCCGCTGTGCCCAGCACGTGCGCATGCAGCGGACGCTCTCGGGATCCCCCATGGGGACACCTGGATGCCTGCAGCTGCCTCCAAGGATGACGTGGCACCTGTCATGTGACTCAAGCCACATGTACATAAATGTACCTGAAGTGGGAACCGAAGAAGTAACCTTCTTCTCACATTCTCCACTTCAGCCTGAGTGGCCAGGGACCACTGTCCTGGATCAGGCCCACCAGTACACACGCCCGCTCCACACCCCGCAACAGCCTCAGTGCCGGACATTACCCCCGGGCCCTCTCGACCCCGGATGCATCCCTGACAGCAAGGTCCAACGTAAGTCCGGAAAGTCCGAACTCGGAAGTTAAACTCCAGAATATTGGCAAAGGTAATTAAATGGAATGAGCTAACCAATACAATGGGTATAAGTGGAGGTGGGGTCAAAGTCCGAGGTCGGAGCTAAGACTGGAGGTTCCAGAGACAGAGACACGAATGGGATTCCGGAGTGGAGGTCCGGAGTCAGGAGCATAGGTGTTGCGTGCTCGTCTGGGAGGTGTCGAGGTTGAGGTCGGACCTGGAATGTTCCGGAGTCGGACCGAAGGTGGTGTCAGAGCCGGAGGTGGGATAACCTCTTGGAAGTCAGCAAGGAGAAGGTGACGGAAGGGAAGTAGGGCTCCAGAGTCAGTTTCGGAGTTCCAGGAGCCTGGAGCAGAGGTCGGGATTGGGATATGACACTTTGGATGCTAGGATTGCTAGGGTTGGGTAGGGTTGCACTGCACTCCCACTCAATATGAAGCCTCTCAAGCACAAGTGCTGACACTGTCGGCACTCTGGATGCTAGGTCTGATCTCACTGCCACTGAACATGCAGCCTCTCAAGCAGAAGTGCTGACACTGTCAGCACTCTGGATTCCATGACAATATTGTCACAATTAATTCAATAGAGGTCACGAGCCAGTTTAGTTTGCCTGCTCCACCTCTCCCCATCTTGCTTCCTCACCTTGTGGCTCCGCCACTGTGGCCAGTGTCACATCTTTCTCTCAGTCAGGGGATCTCAGGTCCCAGACATATAGCTGCATCGTCAAGTAAGTACTACCTCACTTAATATATTCTACAGTTCCCATTCAAAACAGAGGAGCCACAGCTTAGCGGCATTTGGTGTTTCTGGAAAGCAGAGTGTTCTAGTGACTCACTGCTATTACAGACATATCAGATGCCCCTGCCCACTCTAATCACTCAGGTCGTGCGGGGTGTTTACACCCTGCTGTACCAGGGTGTGAGAGATCTTTCCACTGCATTTGTCGCTTTGACTTCCCTTTGCTCGGCATCCCAGGGCAAAGCCCACCGGTAGGCCATGCCTGGCTTTCGACACATCTCCAACTACTCAGGTCATGTGGAGTGCTTACACGCTGCTGTACCAGGGTACAATAGATATCTCTGTGTTTGTCGTCTTTGCACCTTTTCGCCCAGCACCCTAGCTCGAAGCCTGATACCAGGCCACACCTGGCTTTACACACGGCTGATCTTCCAGCTGCCATCTTACTGCCTTCCTCCATGAAGCCACTTTCCTCCAGCTTGCACTGCATTCGCATTCGCAAACATGAGCTCTGAAGCTGTTGTGACATCGCCTATCCCTGTTCCCAATGCTGAGTGCGCTCACCAAGGCTGGAAAGTAAACCATCAGGGTGTATTCTATATTCGTGCACTTGGGCCACCCACACAGGATGGCCCACTGCGTCCCGATTGCTTGCTTTCAGGTGCGGAACGAATTGCGAAGGTGGAGGAGGTGATTAGTCCTGTTGTGGATCATTCACTGGATGGAACGTTTCAGAGATGTAAACTGGATCCATTGTACTCAATGCATTACTATCATGCTGTGTTTGATGTATACATCCTTCCATCCTTAATCCTCATTCCCTGACCATGGCTTCAAAATGCGATTAATTCATGTATACAAAACGACTCTGAACTCTTTCCTCCAGAATATAACCAATTTCCCCATGGAGCGTGACAGGATTTGCGGTGTTTTGTTCATCCTATTCCGCCGCCTATACCATCGCCCGAGCCTATTCCCTTCACATACCCTGACAGTAAAGCCGGCTGGACTGTAGGAAAGACTTTCAGAGAAGTCTTCCTCAAGAGGCTTGACCCATCCAAGTGGACGAAGTCTATGAGGAAGGCAACAATGGACAATGACCAGGGTATTGCGGAATGCATCTGCGTGCAGCACTACATAGAGAATATCGATTATGCAGCATCAGGATCGCTCGGCATATTGCATGAGATGGCCTCAATATTCGACGATACCCATTATTGCAACCGTTACAGGCCCACCGGACCAACGTACCCTCCTGGGGCGGTTCGGTTCTTTTCTCTGTACACTTTGACACAGGATGGACATATCCTGCTGAGATTCCATGGTCATCCATTCCACCGCCCAGAGGATGATGATGGGGTTTCATCCGATCCAGAAGAGTTCCTTAGCAAGAACGACTGGGATGAAGAGGAGCCTTCTGCGTCAGCCTCAGAAAGGGATAATTCTCCTGTACTATCAACGTCACGCACCTCTCGCCTCTGCTCCCAGCATGGTTACTCCGAAAGCAGACAAAGGGAGCTGGAAGGAGGAACAACACCAAGGGTCAAGTGTTTGACTCAATGGTGTTTCCCAAAGGAGGAGTGAAGGGCCAAGGCCCAAAGAGGAAGGAAGGAGGATGGGAGTGGGGAATGGCCAGCTGACTGAATAGAAAGGAAGCAGCAGCCCAAATAGGAATGAGGGAGAATAGCGGAATTGAATGGAGCAATGCAATAGTTGCAAGGTCTGATGTAAGTCCGGAAAGTCCGAACTCGGAAGTTAAACTCCGGAATATTGGCAAAGGTAATTAAATGGAATGAGCTAACCAATACAATGGGTATAAGCGGAGGTGGGGTCAAAGTCCGAGGTCAGAGCTAAGACCGGAGGTTCCGGAGACAGAGACGTGAACGGGATTCCGGAGCGGAGGTCCGGAGTTGGGGGCATAGGTGTTGCATGCTCATCTGGAAGGTGTCGAGGATGAGGTCGGACCCGGAATGTTCCGGAGTCGGACCGAAGGTGGTGTTTGGAGCCGGAGGTGGGGTAACCTCTTGGAAGTCAGCAAGGAGGAGGTGACGGAAGGGGTGATGTTCGGTCCAAGATGAGTATCGGAGCGGACAGCAGTAGGGTAGGACTCTGGAAGTCAGGTTCAGAGTTCCGGGAGCCCGGTGTCAGGGCACACCCGCCTGACCCGGCTCCACCCGGCCCAACCTGACCCGGTACCCCGCCGGTCCACCCCTCCTTACCTCCTCCCCCTTTCCCTTCTTCCCCCTCATCCTCCCCTCCTCAGTTTCTCCTTATCTTACTTCTCTATTCTCTCTTTATTCTACACGGACGACTTTCTCTGTATCAATGTACAACTGACCCATCTGCAGCGCGCCCACTTTGTACCCGGCCCGGGCACCTCGGGCGACTTCCCGCTGTGCCCAGCACGCGCGCCTGCACCAGATACCCTCGGGATCTCCCACGGAGACACCCGGGTGGTTACGGCTGTGTGCGAGGGTGACGTGGCACCAGTCATGTGATCCAAGCCACATGTATATAAACGAACCTGAAGTGGGAACCGAAGAAGTAGCCTTCTTCTCAACTTTCCACTTCAGGTAAGTAGTACAATATTCCTCCTTTAATAATAATAACAACTTTCCACTTCAGTCTAAGTGGCCAGGGACCGCTGTCCCACATCGGGCCTGTCAGTACGCACGCCCGATCCGCCCTCCGCCAGGCTCTCGGTCCCGGACGTTATACCCGGACCCCCTCGACCCCGGACGAGTCCCTGACACCCGGAGCGGGGGTCGGGATTGTACGGATATGACAGATTCCTCAGTCGTTGAGGACTGTCGTGGGGGAAAGCATCTTAAAACTCAGTATATCCACCATGTTGAGACATTCGTGCAGTCTCAATTTGACCTCTTCTTGCGGTGGGATGCGATCCGGAGCGATTTTCTCCTAGTCGAACAATGTGTGCTGATGCCTTGAACGCGAGATGGGTTAACTCAAGCTTCTTTTGAGTGGAAGGACAAGCTAAGATGTCAGGGGAGGAATCTGGAAGGCCTAGGGGGTGTTCGCCACATCCACAGGTCCCCCCTCAGAGGCCAAGCTCCATTCACCAGTGGCATCGACGAAGCTGTTCCCCTCACCAGCGCTCACCTGCACGAAGAAGAGGATCGCCTGGTCTCCCACCAGATTCGTACCATTTCTCTGAGGTGCAAGTGGGTGAGCAGCATCCACTTCATCGAAGCTCCCAGCATCCACATCTGGTGTCCTCCAGATCGCCTTCGCCCCATGAAGTCTCTCATCCTTCTTCCTGTTTCACGCACTGTTCAGGATCCAGAACCTTTGCACGCCATCGCCATGGGCCTGCAAAGCCTCCATATGCTCCACCACGCCACCACGCCCCACCTCCAGCCGTGGAAGGTCGATTCCACGAAGCCCGAATGCCATCAGCCCAAGCTTCCATTCCCATTCCCCAATACCGACCAGAATTCCAGCCTTCTTGTTCACTTCCCTTGCCATCCTCTGTGGAGCCACCAGCACCTCCATATGACCCAGAACGTCGTCACCCTCCTCCATCCATGGAAGACGTTCGGTTCAGCGAAGCCCAAATCCCATCGGCCCATACCCCAGTCCCCATCTCGCAGTACCATCCAGAATCCCCACCCCATCGTCCACTCCCCCTGCCCTCCTCCTACAATCCACCGCCAAGACTAAGGGCACCACCACCAGATATCGCACGCTTCATCTCAGTTGAACAGATCATGGTGCAGGACGGAGGAACAGCATCCTTGCTAAGAGATGCTATGGTTATTTGAGGTATGCATAGTATGTCTAGGAATGTTTTAATTGTTATTCTCACACAGTGTGATGTTTTCGCCAGGTGCGCCTCTTCGACCCGTTCAGCCACTTTCCCCCACCCCTGAGGCTGCAGCCCACACTGAAAATTGGAGAACAGAATTATCCCGTAAGCTGATTGCTATCGCCTCATTCCCAGTCTAATACATAAAGGATGTCCTAGGTGGCACCGTGAAGCATGCTTACCGTCAGACACTGATTCGTATCATGGCGGTGAAGACCCATGCTATGTGCTCCTACAATGGATCGTATGCCTCATGGGTGAATGCCACCCCTTCAACGAGGACAAGTGTCCTTAACACCTCTCAAAGATATCGCGAGTTTGTGGACTTTTGTCGGAGACCAGTCAGCTTTGACCCACTCCACCTGCACCTCCCGCTTATCGAATGCCATTCCCCTTTTCATTATATCCCATCGCCTATTCTTAATATTGACTTGCAACGTTCCCCTGACGGTTTGAATTGGCTCCCAACATCTGAGTGGAGGGAGCGGATTATAGGCATGAACTCGTTGCTGAAACAACTTCTTCACCACATTCAGACTACTGTTTCTCATCTCTGCTGTGCAGAAATCCTCCCTTCACATCATGAAACTATGGCAATACTCAAGCATGAATCGGATGTCTACCTTGAGAAGCTGCTTCAATCCCGGATGATTGTGGAGTCCGAGAACTATCACCATGAAACAGTTGGTGAGATCGAATGTCAGATTGGAGAGCTACGAGGCTATCTTCATTATTGCCTCCTTGTTTCCCTTGATGCATGCGCCATACTGGGTGGTATGGAACTTCCGACATGGCCAATTCAAAAATTAGCCATTGGGACCATCTTCAACGGCTCGGACGGCACTCACACCGAGGTCCACGACTCCACCCTGTCAGGGACGCGTCCGGGGTAGAGGGGGCCCGGGTGAGACGCCCAACACTGGAAGTCGAGCGGCGTGTGGAGCGGGCGTGTGTACTGGCGGGCCCGGCTCAGGAGGCAGTCCCTGGCCACTTAGACTGAAGTGGGAAAGGGTGTTATTATTATTAAAAGGGAATACTATGTTGCTTACCTGAAGTGGGAAAGGGTGAGAAGAAGGCTACTTCTTCGGTTCCCACTTCAGGTATGTTTATATACATGCGGCTTAGGTCACATGACGGGTGCCACATCATCCTCGCATACAGCTGTAGTCACCCGGGTGTCCCCGTGGGGGATCCCGAGGGCATCCGCTGTGAACGCGCAAGCTGGAGATAGCGGGGGTCGCCCGAGGCGCCCAGGCTGGGCATGTCGTGAGCGCGCTGTGGGTGGGTCAATGGTACATTGATACAAGGAAAGGTCGTCCGTGTAGAATAAAGAGAAAATAAAGAGAAGGTGAGATAAGTAAAGAGGGAGTGGAATGGAGAAAGAAGGAAAGAAAGACGAGGGGGAGGAGGTAGGGGAAGGCTGGGTGGCGGGGTACCAGGTGAAGTGGGGCCGGGTGGGGCCAGGTCAGGTGGGTGTGTCCTGACATCACCCCCTCCTTAAGCCGCTTCGCCTCGAAGCGGCCAGGTGGTTCTCCCTCTCTCTTCCCGGGGCCTGGGGGTGCGTCCTGTGGAATTCCTCGATCCAGTCGGGGGCGTGGACTAAGTGGTCTCGCTGGAGCCATTGGTTCTCTGAGTTTGGCCAGCCAGCAAACTTCACTAGATACCAGAGTTTCCGGCATAGCCACTTAGAGTCTAGTACTTTCTCGACTTCATATTCTTCATCTCCGTCTATGAGCTCTGGGCCCGGGTGTGGGTCGGTGGGTTGTTCCGTGATGTCGTCCGGGTGGTATGGTCTGACGTTTGTCATGGATACGACTGGGTGGACTCCTTTCTGTCACGCAGTAAGTTGAAGTTTGACGGCAGCCGGGGAGACAACTTTGACGATCTTGAAGGGGCCAAGCCATTTGTGGTCCAACTTTTTGGTCGGGCGGTCGGTCGTGTAGTTTTGCGCGTTGAGCCAGACTTGGTCACCTTCTTGATACTTTGGGGCCGTCTCGCGATCTCGGTCGTAGTAGCGGGCCATTTCGTCCGCTGCGTGTTCCAGCGCTGCTTTCGCCTCCTCCTGCATTTTCATCATCCTTGACGAGAATGCATCAGTGGCTTCCACCTCTGACGTGCGTGTGGGTTCTGTCCCCATCCTGGGGTGTTGGCCAGTGTCGAGTTCGAAAGGGGTTCAGTGGGTGGAGGAGTGGATGCGGTTATTATAAGAGAATTCCGCTAGGGGGAGCCAATCCGCCCAGTCGTCCTGGCAATGGTTGACGAACACCCAGAGGTAGGCCTCGATCTCTTGATTGACCCGCTCCATCTGTCCATCCGTCTGGGGGTGGTAGGGCGCAGAGGGGGTGAGCTTGACACCTAGGAGGTCCGCGAGCTCCTTTGAGAAGCGGGAGATGAAGGCGCTCCCTCTATCGCTGAGGATCTCCTCAGGGAGCCCATGGTGCCTCCAGACGTGCTCTAGGAAGAGCCGTGCGATACCCTCCGAGTCCACGGTCGTCACAGTGGGGACCGCGTGGATGCGTTTGGATAGGCGGTCCACCACTACGAGGATGGCATTGTATCCCTTTGACTCTGGGAGCTCCCCTACCATGTCCACTGAGATCACCTGCCAACGATGGGTGGGGACTTTGTTTGGGGTGAGCTTCCCAACTTTTCGTGAGGGGAACGACTTAACACGGTTGCAGGTATCGCACCCACGTACATATCGCCTGACGTACTCTGCCATCTGGGGCCACCAGTAGTCACGGGAGACGAGTTCCAAGGTTTTCCATTGCCCTGGATGCCCCATTGCCCGTGCGTCGTGGTGTAGCCGTACCAGATCGTGACGGAGTTGGGGGTCTTTTGGAACGTACACTCTCCCCCAGTATAGGACTAGGTCTCCCTGCTCCTCCCACTCGTCCGATCTTAGCGTCCCTTCCCTCAGCTCTCGTATAGCTTTTACCACCCTCTCATCGTGGTCTTTTGCCCCGCGTATTCTCTCTAGGATGCCTGCTTCCTCCCCTTCTACTGAGACCGCCTCCGTCGCACGAGCTTCGAACCAGGCTGGTTGGAGGAGGGTCAGCCCTTCGTTATCGTCCTTCCCTTTCGGGTGGTCAGCTCGACAGGAGAGTGCATCCGGCTTCCCCATGAGTTTCCCTGGGCGGTGGACGAGGGTGAAGTAGAAGCAGGAGAGGAAGAGGGTCCACCGGGCCTGGCGCCAGTTTAACCTCTGGGCCGTCCGGAAGTAACTCAGGCTACGGTGGTCAGTGTAGATTTCGACCTTCTCCCCGGCACCTTCTAAGAAGTGTTGCCACTCTTCCAGGACTCAGACGATTGCAAGCATCTCCTTGTCATATATCTCATAGTTACGCTCCACATCCGTGAAGCTCTTGGACATGAATGCTACCGGGTGGAACTCCCCGTCTGCCTGGAGTTGGGAGAGGACTGCACCGGTTGCGAAGTTAGAAGCGTCACACTTGAGCCTGAAGCGGCCAGTGTCTGTAGGGAAGGAGAGGACAGGGGCGGTGGTGACGGCTTCTTTGAGGGCGCGGAAGGCATAGTCCTCATCCGGGCCCCAGTTCCAGGTTTGGGTCTTCCGGGTTAGTGCGTGGAGGGGCCGTGCTTTCTCGGAGAAGTCTTTGATGAAGTGACAGTAAAAGTTCACGAACCCTAGGAAGGACTGTACTTCCTTCACCTTGGTTGGGGTCGGCCAGTCAAGGACTCCACGGATCTTCATGGGGTCCATCGCGATGCTGCCCTCTGAGATGACCAGACCCAGGTAGTTGATCTGCGTCCGTTCGAATTTACACTTCTCCGGCTTCAGGAAGAGCTTTCTCTTCCATAGCGTCTCTAGGACTTCTCGGACTACCCTCCGGTGCTCCTCTAGGGTGGCTGTGAAGATGAGAATGTCGTCCATGTAACAAATGACGACCTCCTGATCGATGAAATCCCGAAGGATGTCGTTCATCATGGTCTGGAAGGTCGCGGGTGAGTTACATAGGCCGAAGAACATCACCATGGGCTCGAACAGCCCTCGATTGGTTGCGAATGCTGCTTTCCACTCGTCGCCATCCTTAATCCGGATGTTGTTAAACCCCCATCGTAAGTCCAGAGCTGAGAAGTACTTGGCGTTGCGGAGGCGGGCAAGAACGTCTGAGATGAGTGGAAGCGGGTATGAGTTTTTTACCATGATCTCGTTCAATTTCCGGTAGTCCTGGACTAGGCGTAGCGACCCATCCTTCTTCTTGACGAAGAAGACTGGAGCCCCCATCGGGGACTTGGAGGGTCGTATGCACCCGTTCTCCAAGTTCTCGCACAGGGACTCGTCCAACTCTTTCTGCTCCGGCCGTGAGAGGGGAAAAGTCTTCCCCCTGGGTAGTTTGGCGTCCGGGACTACGTCTATAGCGTGGTCCCAGGGCTTCCGGGGGGGTAGCTGGTCGAAGGCTTCTTTCGAGAACACGTCCCGGAAGTCTTGGTAGTGCTCTGGTACCAATGCTTCAAACGGCACAGGTTCTGCTTCTGGGTCACGGGCTTCCTGGGCCATCCGCTGGGAGGGTGTCGTAGTCGCTCTCAGGTCATGCCCCCACCCCGGGGGGATGATCGCAGCATAGATCCCGTCCCTGGGTTCCAGGGCAAGGTCCGGGTCGCTTCGTGCCTGTAGCAGCTTGCAGGAGGATGGGCAGCGGGACATGGTGACTTTCTGTCGTGCCCAATCCACCTCCGGGTTGTGGTGCAACAGCCACGAATGTCCTATGATGAGGGACTGTCGCCCGAGGTTTGCAACCGCGAACCGGGCTCGCTCTGTGTGCCGTCCGAACGTCAGGAGGGCCTCCAGTTCCTCAGTTATGGCTCCATTCTCGTTGGGGGTCCCGTCGACGTTGCGGACTGGGATGGGCTGAGGGAGCCGGGTGGTCTCAAGGTTGTGCTTCCGGATGAACTCGGGGCTTACGAAGTTCCTGGTGGCTCCTGAGTCCAAGAGCGCTGACACGGATACAGAAGCGAGGGAGGTCAGGGCGGTCAGCTTCACGGTGAGGCTGAGCAACCTGGGGGACTGTTTAGAGAGGACGTAGATAGCAGGTGGGGACACCGCTACTTCAGGTGTTACCCCTGGGGTTCTTTCACTCTCTCGTGCTGGAGATGCGCTTTTTCTCCTTTTCTTTGCGATAAACTCGGTGAAGCTTTGGCATTGCTGGCTTACGCGCACTGCGGTATTTACACGAGTTATCCTCTACGGGCGCCCGGGACGCATCCCTCACTGGCTGCCTTCCTGAAAATCCTCCTGAGGCCCTGCCTCTGGCTCTTCCCCCTCTTCCTCTGGTTCCTCAGTCAGCTGCCTCTTCAACCCCTCCATCAGTGCTCAAAGGTCTTCTGGGTGGAGGCGTCGGACCCGGTGGACCTTAGGTTGCGGGCAGTCTCGTGCGATATGCCCTGGGGCGTTACAGTTGTAACACAGCCCGTTCCTCCTGTGGTCAGTCCTCGAGCGGTCGAGGTCCATGGGTTGCGGGCCCGTCCCTGTAGGGGGGTGGGCTGCAGGAGTTGGGGGGGGGCTGCGGGTCCAGGTCATGGGGCTGCGGGTGTGGGACATGCGTGAGGGGGGTTTGTAGTTGGCGGGGGTCGCGTCAGGGTAAATGGAGGCCTGGGCGGGGGCACGCAGGGTTGTGTCGTCTGGAAGCGTCGCCACTGGTTGTCCAGGAGGGTGGCTTCACGTTTCCACTCAGCCCAGGTGGTAGGCATGGGGCGGAGGCGATATATACTTTTGCAGAGCCGGGCGTTGATTGCTTGCTCGAAACGGTCGACAAGCCCAACGTCGCCCAGCCGCGAGGCGGGTCCCAGTATCTCAAACTCCTGGATGACTTTGTCCACGGAGTCACTCCCCTGTCGGATGCTTGCCAACTTCTGCCGGGCAGTGGCTTCCCGGTTGGGGTCCTGGAACATGGCATCGAGTTCCGTGTTGAACTCGTCCATGGTGAGGGTGGGGGAGTTTGCCGTTAGCAGCGCGATGGTATGCTGGGTCACCCACGCTCCTGCGGTCCCCCCCTTCATGTAGGACAACACGAAGAGGATCTGAGAGAGGGGGGTGGGGAACTCGGCCGCGCGGACGTGGAAATAGATGCCACATTCGGCCTTGAAACGGTCAAGGTCCTCGCTGGCTCCGGAGAAGGCAGTGGGGGGGGCAACCTTAGGCCCCTTGGGTCTGGGCATGGGTGGGGGTGCAGGGGCAGGTGTAGGTGCGGGCAAGGGGGCGGGTGCCGGCTGGTTCAAGACCTGGTTTTCGATGATGGCCTGTAGTTCTTGGAACCGGGCCAGCAGGTCATCGTACTGCTCTTCGGTTACCATGGCAGGGGAGGGAGGGGGGATAGGGGAGACAAGGTTGAAGCCTTCTTCTGCTGTCAGGGACGCGTCTGGGGTAGAGGGGGCCCGGGTGAGACGCCCGACACTGGAAGTCTCGCGGGGTGTGGAGCAGGCGTGCGTACTGGCAGGCCCGGCTCAGGAGGCAGTCCCTGGCCACTTAGACTGAAGTGGGAAAGGGTGTTATTATTATTAAAAGGGAATACTATGTTGCTTACCTGAAGTGGGAAAGGGTGAGAAGAAGGCTACTTCTTCGGTTCCCACTTCAGGTATGTTTATATACATGCGGCTTAGGTCACATGACGGGTGCCACGTCATCCTCGCATACAGCCGTAGTCACCCGGGTGTCCCTGTGGGGGATCCCGAGGGCGTCCGCTGTGAACGCGCGAGCTGGAGATAGCGGGGGTCGCCCGAGGCGCCTGGGCTGGGCGTGTCGTGAGCGCGCTGTGGGTGGGTCAATGGTACATTGATACAAGGAAAGGTCGTCTGTGTAGAATAAAGAGAAAATAAAGAGAAGGTGAGATAAGTAAAGAGGGAGTGGAATGGAGAAAGAAGGAAAGAAAGACGAGGGGGGAGGAGGTAGGGGAAGGCTGGGTGGCGGGGTACCGGGTGAAGTGGGGCCGGGTGGGGCCGGGTCAGGCGGGTGTGCCCTGACACACCCTCAGTGCTTCTGCTCAGGCTTTTGCCCTCACTCTGGAACAGTGGGGAGTTCCTCATTGGAGGGTGGAATATGGTGAAAAACACTTTGCAGTCTGTTGATCATGTTCACCGTTGCATGATCATGCAGCAGAACATGCTCTTCAACAGGAGATATGGAGCCGTGCTCAGGCCACGGCTTTGAACGGCATCATGAAGGGGGATATCACTGTGGGATTCGACTTTGTTGTTACGGAAACTGTTACATGTTCCTGCCCACAGCAATTCCTGCTTGCAGCTCTACAAGATGATCCCCCTACTCAGTGCTTTGCCATGGAACAATGTCTGAAAGCGCTTGCCCCTGAGGGGGATCCTACTCCGTTCAAAAACCTCTCTACCTTAATGAAGGGTGTGCTTCAAGGAGTCTGGCTGGATTTAAAATACGAGGAGGGCCTGCATTTGAGTGCGGCCTTGGAAGGGGCCAAATGGAAGAAAATGAGAGTACCATTCCCCATCAGTGCACATGCTCCACTGATGGCAGCATTTATCAAAATCCCTTTCTCGTACTACCAACCTCAACATCCCCTTCCATTGTTGAATCAGTCCATACCCTTTACTGGCATGTCCAGTGCTATTTCGTTGTCTGAGGCCGGCTCTGTCACCGCCACTGACACATGGCTAGGCATATCCATATGCCTGTCAAGCCCTACGCTGGAGCTACATCATGACTTGGAAGCGGTCAAGCAGCAGGGCGTTCTTGCCTACCGAGCAGTGCGTGACTGCACAGTGAATCAGAAAGTGGACAGGTGGGATGGTTCAATGCACTGTCTTAACCTACTCTGCAAGACACAGGAGGAAGCTCAAAGCCTTAAGCGGTACCTCCAAGCAAGATTCCCTGATGCCCTTTTCAGAGATATCAATATGCAGGATTATACCCCAAGCGGGTACATTGGCATCTATGAGCTTGGATATACTGGTGAAGTCTTTTCTCATGGATTTGACAAAACTACAATCAAAACCCTACTGGATCATGCACCAGCTCCACTCATCCCTCAGGGCCCAGACACATTACCATCCGAAGCAACAGAGCTATGGATGCACATGTATTCACAGGATCTCTTTGAATACAATCACTTCCGGATTATGATGATGACAACCAGCCGAGGGCATATGCCATTCAATATGGTGGAGGTGACCTTCAAATGCAAAGTGCTCAAAAAAATATGCCTGCATAGGCCATTTGAGTTAAGCAAAGAAGAGTACTTTGGCCTCCTTCATTTTTGTCTCATTCTCTGTTGCCTTCACTGCTTCAAACGCGCATTCCACCAGCGGATCTACCCTGATGAAGACTCTATTTACCCTTGTGTTGTCCATTTCATTGCCGATTCTGGGAGGCAGCTTTTCGAGGGCATCAAATTCCGATCAACCGAGATGTTGAAGAGATCAGGAAACCCACCTCAAGAAGAGTTTGAGTCCATTCGCTGGCAGCCAAAAACTGGTCTTTTTGCGCTCAAAGTGTCATATCCGTGCATACCCGACCCCGACCCGACTTCCGGACCTCCACCCTCTTCACCTCCAGAGTCATAACCTACCGTTGCCGTTCCGATACTCACCTTCGGTCCTGGCAAACACACCTCCCCCTTACCTCTCCGACCCTATCTCCGTCCGCTCCGATACTCATCCCGGACCGAACATCACCCCACTCGCCACCCTCCTACTACTCCGCTCCCCCTTCACAACACCTCCACCCTCCCGTTATCCTCCTACGCTTCCCCCGTCCGCTCCGATACTCACCTTCGGACCTGACTACTCTCCTTTCCGCCACCCCTTCTCCCCTTACCTGTCCCCTCTCTCCTCCCTCCGCTACTCCTCCGCCACCCTTCCGCCAAGTTACGACCTTCCACCGCTGTTCCGTACTTCGCACTCGGACACCGCTCGTACCTTACACCGAGCCTCCATCATAGTCCCTACCTCGGACTTTGACTCCACCTCGGCCTTAGTCCATTGCATTGGTGACCTCATACTACGTCAACACCATTGCCAATATTCCTCGGACTTCCAACCCCGCCTCCGTAACCTCCATAAGCTCCGCAACCCCCGAGCTTCGCGGACTGCCTTCGGCACTCTCACTGCCTGTAATGTATTTCTCACGTTTTCCCTTCATCCCTATTTGGACTACTGCTTCTTTCTATTCTAGCCAGTTGGTCATCATCCCCACTTCCCCTCATCCCCACTTCCCTCATCCCCACTTCCCCTCATCCCCACTTCCCCTCATCCCCACTTCCCCTCATCCCCACTTCCCCTCATCCCCACTTCCCCTCATCCCCACTTCCCCTCATCCCCACTTCCCCTCATCCCCACTTCCCCTCATCCCCACTTCCCCTCATCCCCACTTCCCCTCATCCCCACTTCCCCTCATCCCCACTTCCCCTCATCCCCACTTCCCCTCATCCCCACTTCCCCTCATCCCCACTTCCCCTCATCCCCACTTCCCCTCATCCCCACTTCCCCTCATCCCCACTTCCCCTCATCCCCACTTCCCCTCATCCCCACTTCCCCTCATCCCCACTTCCCCTCATCCCCACTTCCCCTCATCCTCCTGCCCCTCTGGGCCTCGCCCTCCCTACCTCCTTTCGGACGTATCACAGGTCTTGCCCTATGACCTTCGGTACCGCTCCGCTCCCTCTACCCTTTGTTCCCGTTCGGACGTCTTCGTTCCGATTCGGTCACCCTTTGTTCTCTTTGTGCTTTTGCCCCTTCCATTATATATATATCGGCGCTTGTACATACTCGTCTCAGTTTCAGTCCGAAATCGACCTGAAATGCCCCCTAGAGACTTCCTGCTCACCTACTGTGAAATTAAGGACCAAATGGACAAACAGCAATGGCACAGCGCTCCGCTTGAGTCGCTGAGGCCAAGGTCCCTCCACGCTAAGTCTCCGATTCCACTCCGGAGTCGTCCGTTTCCGCCCCATTCTAACACAAAGTTGCAGAGAGTCCTCCTGCTCCCCCAAACAAGCCGACTCCAGAAGAGTTAAGCGGCTAGTAGTCAGAGAGGTGCATGACATCATGCAGTAGCTGTCTGTGACTGTTTTCCGTTCACTTTGTATATACTCTAGAATAATTTGTAGCATATAACTTCCCAATGTATTTTACATTTGCTGAGCTTATGCCTTGCACTTGTGCCCAGCCCATAGGTTTAATAATGATGCATGCAATATTTTCATTGTAAGATACCTACGTATCCTTCCAATGATTGGTTGTGATGTTTGGGTCACTCAACTGGGCAACATCTGTATCCATGTAGCTATCACATCCTCGTCATCGTTCACTTCCAACTCATCAAGCAGTTGGACCACTGTCAGGGGACGACTCCCGGGTCCCCATGACCCTCCCCTATGGTCCACAGCCTGACCTATGAACAGCCCTGTCCAGGGCAACAACTACTGTGGGTAAGGAGATGAGATAAAACAAGGGCAAGTATATACACTTGCCTACTGTGGGTAAGGAGATGAGAAGGAAGCTAACTTCTCATCTTCCCACAGTGGCCACAATATCAGCAAAACTTCCGGGGATACCCGGAAGTCACATGAAGGGGTAGAAACCGGGTCCGGAGCATGCGGCACGCGGAGCGTGCGTGCATGCGGGAAGCGCAGCGGGTAGAAGCAGGTCCGGACGCGGGTCCGGGTCCGGGCTAGTCAGGGTGTGTGCCCTGACAACCACCCTCCTGGCAACCTTTCCTACATCAGCCCCCCTGTCACGAAGCTCGTTTCCAACAGTGCTAATCATTCTCCAGTGTTGAGCAACATCTAAGACTTCAGGAGGTGGCTCCTTCTCGGTAACGTGCAGGGCAATGATGTCGATGTTGACTAGGAGTTCAACGTTTTCTTCCATGAGCACCTTCAAACAAACCGCTGGCAACATTTTCGATGCAGCCCACCACACTGAGTTTCATGCACACCTGAACAAGGTGTCAAAGGTGGGAGGCTCACCGCTTAGGCTTGATATGGATGATGGTGCCTCTGACAGTGCCTGGGATGTTGGACCTTCATTCACAGTGAGGTGCGTACTTCCATTAATCTTTAACACTGGTTGAACTTTGAGGGGAGTACTACGCAGTGTTGGATGGATGAGCCTAATTGGAGGGATGACCATTGGTGTATGTGATTCCGGAACGGCTTGCTCCATGAAGACGTCATTTTCTGGGTCATCAGGGAGTTGCGGCCCACATCCTTGCTGGAAGCCTGAGCATACACCCGATGGGAACGTTGTCAGGTTCATTGCCTCTAACTTTACTGATGATGAAGACCCGCCCGGTTCAGGTGAGTTGCGAGGTGGTGTCTCAGGTACGATGCCATCATCCTGTGGACCTTTCACCTCGTTCTCTGGTACTGCAGCTTCTTTCATTTGGTTGTGGCCCCCAGGTGTCACACAGGGAGGTTTTGCCTTCATGAGGGTGCGTGTGTGAGTGGCTTTGGACTTCTTGCATCACTTGGAAGATGGGGATGATATTTGATTATCACCAACCAAATCTCCTTCCATCTCCACAGTTGGGGGGTTTGGCATGCTTTCCTTACGTTTTTGGGTTCATGTGGGGATGACCGCTGTCTTTGCAATTGCCCTCCTTGTCTCATGTTCAGGCAATACGTATGTGAGGTCTTTGGGTAGCTCAGCACACAAAGCCGTAAGTGATACAAGTATGTGTATTTTACGGTGGTGTGTAAGCAGTTACCTGGAGGTTCCCGCTTACCCACATGACTATATGTATCTAATTTACATATGACTCGGGGTTCAGGGCTATTGCCCTGACAACGTATTTCATAATATTCTCTTTCACATCTGGTGCATAGTGTAGCACCTCATGCTTCAGGTACTCATCTGGTAAGCCCAAACCGGTGAGTTGTGTTTTTTTTGAAGTTTCATTGACATTTTCCTTACCATCTGTCATTTGTTCCACCCTCAACGTCTGCTCCGGATCCTGGTGAGTGAGCTGCATTATACACTGTGCAGACTTGCATGGGGTCCAATTGCATGGTAGTGACTTGTTCAAGCATAGGACACCACGATGCCAACCAACAAAACAGAGACGATGCTCAAGCATGAATGAAAGTATGTTGGCAACTCTCCAGTTGCACCCAAGCTCAGTTATCCCTGTTGCCTCCACTACAAGTAGATGTCAGATGAACAATCAGACAGCACGGCAAAAGGACATACAAATGATTGCTTTAAGCTGCCCAGCACACTCAGTGTGGTGTTGGGGATGCAAGCCATAGGTCTCGTCTGCAAAGGTGAGGCCTTCCTTCCTTTTTAATGCGGGTGTGTGGTAATCCACGTCGTTCACATTGCCCTCAACCTCTGATTTGATGGCCATGTTTCCTGTTCCATTTCCCAAATACCTGTCCAGATCATCGCTGAAATGGACACTTTGCTTCATGTGCATCACGACGGTCTTCATGAGGCTTGAGGCACCAAATACCTCGCTGGTAGATTTATCGGGGTTTGTAAATGCCCCAAGATGTTGAAGAAAGGTTCTGTGCCTATTTCAGCCAATGCGGGCTAGGAGACAAATTGCTCATACCTCTGTTTAATGGTGTCAGGTTGATATGGGCTGGAAGGATATGAGTAAGTTATTTGTGCCTTTCCTGCATAAACCTTGTACCTGAATGCCTTTATCCCGATGTAGAAGTTCCTCATGGCTAAGGCACTATCCTCTGTGAGGGGTAGGCCCATAGCTTTGACCATTTCCGCAATCATTGGTGAGCTCGTAAATGCGATAGTTGAATCCCAAGGGGCAAGCTTGTCATCTGCTATGAACCCCACTAACACCACCCCAACAGGATGAATGGAGTTGAGTGCAGTGAGCTATCAGCAAAATTTTCAGTACAATTGATTGATAGTTACTGGATTCTATACTATACCTGAGCAGTGTATTTTCCCATTATTTTCTACAACAGATAAAGGCCTTCATTTGGTTGAGCCTCCCTCTCATCCTTCGATAGAACAAGGTCCCTGCAATGTATCAGAATTTTATCATAGAATGCTTTTGCTTCTTCTGCCTGGTCAGGGTACTTCTTATCGATATCCTGTTGCTGTAATTTACACAGGCATGCTGCTTCTTGACTGTCAATTCCAGCTAGGAAATGATTAGTCCCTAATATCTTGCAAGTATGTGGTTAACTTACGGTGAAGCTTAAGCCATGTTTGCCAAGCTGTTTGGCCCGCTTCAGTGGGATTGTGTAAACGGAACCTCTTCATAACTTCTTGGGGGGACTTCCCCTTTTTCTGTGCATAGCTGGCAATGCAAACTTCTAAAAAAACTGCAGGGGGTCTTTGAGTATTTCTAAACAGTGTAAGCAACAGAGACACCAACGCACCTTCAAAGCTCAAATCATCTGTAACGAGTCCCTTCTCTAGTATATCTCCAATATCTCTGACTGTCTCAATAGATGAATGACCCCATATTTTCTGCACAATTCCCTTCACAATTTGATCGGGGGGGACAAGTGGTTGGAATTGTGGCCTGTCTTCGGTGGAAGTATGTTGTGCAATAAGCTCTTTCAACTCTGCAAATGGGCCATCTGTAGCTCTGAGGAAGTTGTTGGCAGTGGAAGCCGTAGTCAACAAGGTCATGCCACTGGAGAAAGTGGCCTGAAGGGTCAGAATGGATGAGTCAAATGCATTTGAAGATGCTTTCTGCAGGAGGGAAGGCATTCTTGGGGGATTTCTTGTTCTACCAGTGATTTTTGGTTTGGGGGGAACGGAAAATTTTCCTCAAATTTGCATCCAAACTATCAATTTTGATCTAGCAACAAGCCTGAAGAGAGGAATTTGTATCTATGCTGTTTCACCAGCCTTTACCCCATTCAACCCATCCTCTACATTGCAACCTTGTATCAGGTAGCAGACACAGAATTCAAACAGAAAATTGGACATTCTGACTCTTTCCTCAATGCTACACATCTACACCCATCTGCAACCAACTACAGGCTGATTTCCCCTTTAGCACCCCATTTGACTTGTTCGCTGGTCCAACACAGTGTGCAAGAGCTCTAAGTGGTGCTCCGGAACATCGAGCAGGCCGCGATCAGAGCCGCTATTTGTATTGTAAGTACGGTCAGGGTTTCAATGTAAATAATCGGCATGTGAACAAAATGTCCCTGGATCTGAATCGTGTGTGTCGGCAGAGACAGTGGGGCCCAGGCCGCATCCCTCAATAACCCAAACGGTGTAATCTGCGCAAGGTCTATGGAGGTCAGGTGTAGTGGGTGGTGGCAGTGCCACCCCCGTTTGACCACATTCATACCCCATCACTCCTATATCACGCGACCACATGCATTCCCCCCAAACGGGATATAGTGTAAGGGATTAACCTTACTTCACTATAATTCCGATTATAGTGATATCATTATGTTGCATCGCTATAATTCCCATTATAGTGATGCTATTATTTCTTTATTTATTTGCGCCGAGATATGTAAATTACATATATATACCTCGGAGTAGTTGTAAAGGCCCGGTAGCCTTTTACCTCTACCCCGTTGAATATACAGCTCATTAAAGCTTATGGTTAGACGGACCTACTGAGGCCTGAGGCGAACGGGGGAACGGAACATTACTGTCCCCAAAATAGTAAGCAACCTTTCATATAGCCACCTGCAAAACCATGGGGATTCACAGTGGAAAATATATACCATTTTTCGTCTGGTAAAATACGAGCTCAAACACCACTGGAGCAGTGGTAATGTACCAATTTGTAAGTAGTAATGGACCAGAAATGGATACCAGACCAGACATGGTGAATGACATCGATTTTTCTGGTGATGTACGATGTTTTTCGTGGTAAACAGCCATTTTTACCAGATTGGTAATTGGTCATTTATTGATTCATTGTTGGTACTTTACAATCTTTGGCATGGTACAATATGGGTCGGAGAATACTCATTTACGATGTTTTGAACGGTAGGTAATACATGCGTATACATGAAGCGTGGTCATCAGAAGTGTGATGCTACAAGTGAATATGTGTAAATGGCAAGGTACAAGCAGTACAGTACCAAGAGAGATCGAATGGGAGCAGCAAAGTCGAAGCACTCTATGCGAAAGAGCATGTAGCAAGTCAGGTAAAGTTGAATGAGTTGGCAATAACAGTGTAAGAGTGAAATGAGAGCGAACGCAAGCAACCAGAGAGAAGTTCTGTAAAAAAGCAACAGTAGTTAGTGTGTGGATTATGACTTTTGGGAGTGGTAAGCGACAGACAACATAGCTAGGTTAAATCTTTGAACCCCTGGGTGTCGGCATTGCTCTGCCTTTCCCCTTTAGGACTTCAGCGATCCACAAGTTTTCATAGTCAGTCTAGGCTTGGGGTTGGTTAACATACTCGTTTCATTCCATGCCAAGGGTCTCTTCTATGGAGTACTTTTTACAGTTTCCTCGGCCTCGCGGATCAGGGATCTTGATTTTCTGTGCAACAGAGAGATCCGCAGATTGGGTGAGTCCCATGAGTGTATGCTACACTTACCATAGCAACTGGAGGCATAATAAGATGGGGAATGCATCGATAGTCTGATGAGGGACAAAAAGACGCGTGAAAAGACACGCAAAAGATGTATGATAGGATGCGTGGTACAGCACGTCAGATGAGGCTAGTGACATTGGAATTCTGATGTTCATAGTTCATTTTCCATAAAAAGCGTGTTGTCTCACCAGTAGAGCAATATCACAAGCTAAGAGGCCTTAATGAAGCGTGTTTTTGTGCAAAGTACACAACAGTGTTTAAAGTGCGGAGGATAGATGGCAAGAGGTTAGGTGCTCGGGAGTTGCCGAATTTAACTTAGGCGCCACAACTATCAACGCGTCAGACCAGTGCACTGTCCTAGAACATCAAAAGCTCTGAAGTATTCTATCTATCACTCATGGACCCCAAACATCCTCCGGAGCCTGTGCAAGAAGGATTATGTCCCTGATGCCTCACTTCGACGTAAAATCTCACTATTGTGTATCTCAAACCGTTTCATGAGATTATCAGATGGCTGCCGGAAGTCATGCCACGATGGGGGAAGTCACATATTGCGGGTGGAGGTGATAAAGTGCCTCTTGGGCACAAAGTCGACGGAAGAACTATCGCGATGCATCTTTTGTTAGGGTGAGTTGTCTGATTGCTCTCTAATCAGACGTTTTACTGAGTGCAACTCAGTATGAGGTTGCTGTAGATTCAAATCCCCGTGTCCATCGAAAGACCCGCTTATCAAGCAAATTTGCTACGACAACTGTATGAGATACTAGTATGCACTCTCCCGACTTCGAATTTCCTGGGCATCGATGCGCCAACGACTCATGTACTCGTTCTTGTTTCTGATTGCGGAGCTCATGACAATGCTGCGCTCACTCCAGTATCCTTCACCTCTCTCTCAGAGATGACACAGATTATCGCGTTAGCATTGGTATCATCAGTATGTGGTCGGTTTTGTTATGGAACCGCATCGCTGCGATGGGCGATTGTAGACCCTAGTATTGAGCTTGCATGGCCCATTTTTGACGTCGATGATGATTAATTACATTGCATTTTACTGTAATACAGGTGTATGTAACATGAAATCCTACTTATGTATCACGTCGCTGAATACCATAAGATATCTGGTAAAATACGGAGCGCAAAACTTAGTAACTCGACTCACCAACCCTCGTCAGGCATGTTGGTACATTACCATTCCTCAATTACCACCCGAAACTTAGTAAATGGTCCTTTACCTTCGAAAACTTGGTAATTTACCAAGGTTTACTTCCCACAGTGGATTACTATACCCCATTCACTTTTCATCGGACAGATTCTCTGAAAAACGCAGTAACGGCACTAACGCGTGATGTTTGTGTTACCATGGGGAGCAGCTCTTACTCGCCCAGGATCCGCTTGACGGCTGGAAGCGGATCTCGGGACAAGGAAGGCGATGCTTTGTGACGTACAGCATCTGGTTGTCTGTTATTCCGCACCCAAGAGCTAGTTGATTTCCTGAAGCCACTTCAATACCCCTCTTCATACCATTTCTGAGGTTTATCTGGCATTTCCCAACCAGTTGCTAGTGCTTAGAAACAAGCAAGATGGTTGGCGGTGAGGCACTGAAAACTTACACTCTCGTTGATGTGGCCGCTCACAATAGAGAAGGAGACCTGGTACGTGTACTTTACTTCTATGAACCACAGAGTTGTAGGTTTGCTGTGCGAACTCACTGTACTACATTTTGTGGCCAAAAGTGGATTGTCATCGACAGCAACGTATACGACATCTCTCGTTTCGTGAATTTTCATCCTGGTGGAAAATCGGTCTTATACGACCAAGAAGTAGGTATGCACGTCAGAGAGCGTGAAGTTACTCGAGCACATGTATTGAACATCTCCGCTTGCAGTTGGGAAAGATGTGACAGAGGTCTTCTTCTCCCTTCACCGTGGCTCTCTCCTCCAGAAACCCCAATATCAGCGTCTCATTATCGGAAAAATCCATGATCAAAGAGCACGATTTATCCAACCGCCTGTTGGAAGCCTTTCACAAATCCCTTATGCTGAGCCAACATGGCTCACCCCTGAGTACACTTCCCTACATTTCAAGGAATCACATAAGAGGCTGCAGAAGGCTATGAGGACGTTTGTAGATAAATATGTCATCCGGGATGCACACATGCACGAGGAGGATGGGAAACCTCCCAGTCAGAGCTTGATCGATAAGACAGCGTGCGTAGCCTAAACCAATTTCCACACCATCTCCTTCTCGATGCTCAAGGTATCTTCCACGGTTTTCTATAGGGAACTTAATATCCTCGCGATGCGACTTGGCCCCGGTCCACACCTCAAGGGTCGCACACTCATGAATGGCATCGTCCAGCCCGAAGAGTTCGACTACTTTCACGAACTGATTATCACTCAAGAACTCGCGCGGCACGCTTCACGGGGATACGCTGATGGATTCTCTGGAGGAATGGTCATTGGTCTTCCTCCATTACTCAACTTTGGTTCGCAGTCATTAAAAGCCAAGGTTGTGCCCGAAGTTTTGGGAGGGAAGAAGTACATCTCTTTAGCGATTAGTGAGGCTTTTGCTGGGAGTGATATCGTTGGTGGGTTGAGAACCGCGGCGAAGAGGACTGAGGATGGGAAGTTTTTTATTGTCAACGGGACTAAAAAGTGGATTACCAACGGGACGTTTTGCGATTACTTTACTGTGGCTTGCAAAACGGGGGAAGTGGGCACGGCAGGGGGAGGGATTACGGTCTTATTGATTCCAAGAGGGGAGGGTGTAGAAACAAAGTTGATCAAGACGAGCTATTCGTCGACGGCGGGGACAGCCTACGTTACATTCGATAACGTCAGGGTTCCAGTCGAGAATATTTTGGGTGAGTCTTGCGTTATTCATTTGGGGATGGTCATTCAACGTTACCGGCACCTTATTCTTACGTACCTTTTTACTCGCCGAATTGATACAGGCAAGGAACATCACGGGCTTTTTGTTGTATTGTCTAACTTCAATCATGAACGATGGATCATGACTGCCGCCAGTGTCCGGTCGCAACGGAACGTTCTCGAGGAGGTACTGAAGTACGTCTGATTGGATTCCTTCCTTTTGGCTCTCACTTTGATCAAAATGCTCCAGGTGGACTCACCAGCGCAAGGCTTTTGGAAAATCTCTATTGGAACAACCCGTCATTCGATCTAGGTCAGTTTAGCGTGCTGGGTGTCTGGGTTCGATTTGGACAAGTACATTGTTGTTTTCAGGATTGCCGCTATCATTGCTCGTGTTGAATCCGCCCAGGCTTGGCTTGAGAATTTGACTCTCCAAATGTGCAACATGGTGAGTTGGACCCTTCAAAGTGTCTTGACTATGAGCCTCGGGTTGATGCACAGAACAGAACTATAAACAGCAAGCAGAGCATCTTGCAGGGGTGTGTTCCATCACTTCCTGCCTCCACCCCAATAGATAAATTTACATTTGGCCCTCTCCTGCCACAGCCGATAGGAATTCTCAAGATGTATGCCACGCGCACGGCGCAAGAAACAGCAGCAGATGCCACTCAGATCTTTGGTGGACGAGGTATGTTCCTCATCCACTTCTTTCACCACGCAACCCTCAAATTGCAACGTTGACACTAATATCCTTTGTCGAACAGCCATCACTATGACAGGTCTTGGAAGTGCTATCGAACATTATCATCGTGTAATTGGGTTCGACGCGTTGTTGGGGGGAGCCGAAGATGTATTGGGAGATTTGGGGGTGAGGCAGGCAGCGAAGAAAATTCCGAAGAATGCACGCTTGTAACCAGGGCTTTATTTCATGTCGATAAATGCTGGCCATTCTTGGCCATCCAGTGCGGTGCGTAGAGAGCAGCCGAGCATTCAGCGTGCCAAATATCAGATCTACTTACCCGGGGGATGGGGATACCTCCTATCAGATGTCGGTGCGAGAGCTAGCTACCTCGTGCCAGCGCTTATTTATGTAATTTGGAACTTCTCGGGTAACTGCTCACATGATTTACGACATGGTCCAAATGTCTGACAAAGGCTCTTGGCTCCTTCCGATTCGTCAGTGTCGTCATTCCCATTGACATTCAAATTGCCAGCAGATTGATCCAGAGGCTAAGCCCGTTGATTGGGCAGTTGGGTGTAATACTCCACCCTGTTGAGACGGAAAAAATCGAATATTAAGATAGGAACCCAAACCAAAGGTATTTACGTGTTCAAGTTGCAGCCCAGAATGCATCGCAGGCTAGATCGACGATGGCAAATGAAGGGTTCCATATCCGAAACCATCCATAGAAATGCGCAAAACTGATCAGGAAGAAGCAAACAGTAGGAACGAATCGATCAGGCCACCTTTCTACGAGGCGAAATCAAATTGAGAGTGAAGCCTAAATGCCATCCTCGTAATATACATTGCTCCTCTTTTCAAAGCCTGAAAAGGTGCAGGAAGTACTCGAGTTTGTTCTTCAAACAACGCCGCTCTCGGAGGCACATGTTGGGTGGGGGGATATTCGAGTTCGTGCTCAGGAATAGGCTCCATCATTCTCATGATGTTGTGGATATTGCGATGGACCCGGGGGATAACCGGGATAGGCGTAGGAACCCTTTGGGGAAGTTCCTTATGCATCTCAGTTTCAGTTTCAACAAGGTCAGGCGAAACCGCAAATGGAGAGGAAGACATGGAGTAGTGGAGACTGAGATCCTCCGTTGAGACATAGACGTGACTGAGGTCGAGATTAAAGTCTGGAACAGGCATCGTGAAAGGGACGGGACAGGCGATAGGCGTTCCTGGTGGAGTATAATCGAAGGACCGCAGCATATCATCCGACTTTGGACCTTCCAACTCAGGGGTCGTCCAGCCTGTCAACTGAGAGCTAAGTGAAGAGGCAGTACAAGGTGAGGAGGGGGAACTGGGGCAAGATGAGGGCGAAGTGATGATTCTGAGATCTACGAATGTCCGACGAGCGGTCGAATGAGACAGTATGGAGTTGTGTGGTGGCTCGCAAGTAGGGGAAGTGGGCTCAAGGGTGAAGACACTGAGGTCATCATAGGTAGAAGCTGGAGACAATTGGGTATTGTCTTCCAAAAGGGGCAGGTTCTGAGAGATATCAATGTTGAACTAGACATGAAGCGGTTGAGAGTTGAAGATGGATTACAGGCAGCTGGCATTGCTCACCCTTGTGACAGCATCCATTGTATTGGGACAGTAGACCCATCCAGCCTCGTTAACGAAGCCCATGATAAGATCCATATACACCCTGGCCTCAGCATCATCCATGGTCTTGAGTCCAAGAACGTCAACTATGCCACGACGAGGGGTAAGATTGTAAGTAATGACACATCTGCGCTCCTCCCATAAGTGAACGCGGCGACCGGAGCACTCAGAACGCAGGTCCGAAAGGACAAGAGTGAAGAGCGTTACGGGGAAGTTGTATCCAATAGAGATGAGAGTACTGCTGGTCGGAGCTTGCAGGGTAGGGTTGACCTGGGATTCGAGAGTGACAAGCCAACGATAGCGAGGCAATTCGTCGGTTTCAAGAAGGTACGAGTTGGTGGGCGCGAACGAAGCGGCGAGTTCCATATTGGACGAGTGTGAAGAAATGAGAAGTATTCACGAAGAGCGAAAGTCCTCAGAAGGGAAGTGAGGAAGTTGAAGTGACTACAGAGCGTATTTTAAACATAGATGGAATTGTGGTCGAAAACGAAACCCAGGTCTTGGAACATGGTCAAAACCCCATTGTTTCAGAGTTACCTGCCTAGTTTCGGACCTCCAGCCCAAGTGTAATTATCTTAGTCTACGAGTGCCCGGCGTGAATCGAACGTCTCAACAGAGTCTAGCATAAACAAAGGCGAAATGATTGAGCGTATCTGCCGTTTGCTTTCCGGTACATAGTGGCCTCGCCATGACGTTAATGAGAAATGCAAAGGCAGTTGCCGACCTTGGTGCGTCCCGGTACCTTTCAGCCGGGAATTCCCGACACCACACAAGGACCCCCAGCCACAATGTCAGAGACCATGACCACGTCTGAGCTCTCAGCAGCAGCACGGGGGTGTTACTGCTGCTTCGCTGCCACCATGAATTCTGTGAAGTCTATTGCCTCCAACGTTAGAAAAATTAGATGAAGCGAAGGTACAAATATATATGTGGAGGATGCCACAACTATACTGAGGGTAGCAAGTGCGCAGGTAAGAACTCAAGTCGGTAATAAGATATTCAACAACATTTCCCCCCCCTCCCCCTGCCAAACCAGAGTGTTCTACGTCCTCTGCCTTCTTCGCTCATGAGCAACACGCTCAACCTCCCACTTTCATCACCATCGCTCCACGTCGAGCCGCTTCGAGCCCTCCGTAGCCTGAGATGCCGATCACCATAAGATACACCTGATCCAGGGGAGGACGGGTCGAGCAGACCAGATTCTATAGAGAGGAGGATGGAACGAGTTAAGTGTAGGAATGGGGCGGTCGTTTGATATGCCGTGAGAGAGGAGGACTCGAGATAGTGAAGCTCTGTTGAGAATATGAACTGTGGGGTGAGTAGACGGAGGGAAAGTGGCTCACGACGTTCGGCTGCCCACCGACTGGCTTCATCCCAGCTGACTTCGCGATCTTCTTCCCTATCACATTTGGCGCCAACGAGAACGATAGAAGCCTGTGGGGAGGCAAGTGCGCGGGCGTCATCTAGCCACCGTTGGAGAGGACTAAAGGTACATCGGCTGTGAAGCCAACGGCGAATACTCAACATCCGAGTTTCTAGGCGAAGAAAGGACTGATTATTACCGTGTTATGTCGAACACCAGGATGACACCTGCAGCACCACGATAGTAACTACGGGTGACGGATCGAAAGCGTTCTTGCCCCGCTGTGTCCCATAGCTGTGAGTAGAAGCACATTTGACCAAGATCCCTCGAGTTCTAGACGAATTTTGGGACACACCTGAAGCTTTATTCGTCTGTCACCAATTTTGACTATTCGACTGGCAAATTCGACACCAATTGTATGCGCAGATTGCTCCCTGACTGCAAAATATAATCCAAGAGTCGCAAATCATCAGGATATTAGGAAAATGAAGATTGGTGTTCCAGTGTAGTCAGTGAGAATTATAGGCGAAAATGCGAGAGAACCTGACAAGTATTCCGGACAAAGTGATGTAGCAAGCACGATTTCCCCGTCCCCGACTCTCCTAACGAGGCACACATATTATGTCACACTTGTGCTCTTTGAGTTTATTTGCACCTCCCAACGCAGGGCATACCGATTATGACAAACTTCATAAGGAAGTCTTAGAATGTATACGTCGTGATTTGAACAAGGGTGTTAACAGTGACTCAGAGGATTAGAGGCGCTTACCATAAGCTTCATATAGCTCGACGTGCTCCACCCCACCAGCGTCACTCTCGAGTGTACTTGTATCTCCAAAAGATGGCATGTCTGACCCGTCCTCAAGCCAAAGAGGCGACGGAAGTGTATGACACAATTGAAAGCGAGTCTCGACGCCAACAAATATCAACATCTCCGTTCTATCCGCCTACTGAGAAAAGGCCAACTCTGTTTCCGCATACAGAAAGATTCCCGACATTGCAACAAGCATCTAGACCCGTCAACGCTATCTTTCGTCGCCTCACCGCTGGGATCGGGCACACCGTTCGATAGGCGCAGGAGCGACCGGATATAAAGGCTATCTCCGTTCGCTCTCATTCTCTTTCAACCTAGTTGGCTTTGCATTTCCGCAACTCAAACTCTCCCGGCGCATCATTCACAAAAATACGGACAACACATCTTGCAACACAACTCATATTCCATCTGACCTTCATCCACCAACTACTTTTTTGTCGTCTATAGAGAATGGTTCGTGCGGGTAAGACATCAAAAAGTAACGTTACAGAGGGATCATCTCCACCCCAAGACACCAGCTCTGCAGATGCCTCCCCTACCAGCAACCTAAACTTCCCAACACCTTCTTCCCCACAATCAAGAAACAAAGTCTCCGCGGCCAACAAGAAAAGAAAGCGTGTGAGCGAAACGATGGAGGGGTCCATAAGTGCGTCAAAGGACCTTAGGGATAAGAAGCGGAAAGTTAAAGAGGAGGAGGGCGAATGCGCCAACGCAGATCAAGATGAATCGGCCTCTGAACTAGGCGAGGATGATGCATTGGATTCAACTAGCCCGTCCCTGGCACCGTATGACGCCCGACGGGTTCTCGAAGTGCTCGAAGTGTACGCATCTACATTCCCCACGATCTTTAGCAAAACTCATGGTTTCGTGATTTCTGTGCCACAGCGTAGACCCCTCCGGGTTACTGGATGTCGAGAGTATATCGCGGGGTATGACAAGTACGTTGCGCAAGCTGTTGGAAGAGCCTTCGTCCGTCTCCCTCCGTGCACTTTTGGATCGCATCCGGCATGAAGCACCTGTCCCTGATTCTCGAACTTGGCCTGTTAGACCTGCTGTGGTCAAGTTCTTCCGGCTTGCTCAGATGCTGCTCCAGGATATTGCTCAGAGATCGTCTGCCGTGAAGTTTCTCGACGATGCGGTGATATCACCAAAAGACGATGAACCAGATGAGGACACAAAGACTACGGCCACCAAAAGTGAGAACAAGACCGAGGAATCCCTGCAATATCGCGAGAAGCACATTCAGTATGCGCTGCATCAGCACCTTCCTACTGGCGATTTTTTCACTTCTGCGACCGTCCTTACTAAGAAGGAAATTACTTTGCTGGCAAAAGGTCTGTGTTCCACCATGTGTTCTACCCGACTGCTTTAAGCGATCTCGTTGACCAGGTCAAGCGTCTCTAACTGCCGTCCTCCCCACTGTTCCCGTGCTGCCCCCCAGCCTTCCTAAGCTTGGTGACTACGCCCCAGGAGTAGCGAATCACCCTCGTCGCCCGTATTCACTCCGCAAGGCGCCTGTCCCCATCTCTTCCGCCTCATTCCTCGACTACGGACCATTCGCTTCCCTCGCCCCCGCCTTCGACTCCGATGGCGGCCAAATCGGACGAGATACTCTCGGGCTAGTGCTAGAAATGAAAGGGGCTAGGAAAGCTAGGCGGTTGGGGGCAGTGAGGAGGCAGGTGGAACTGGCGAACCTGAAGGAGAAGCCTTTGCCTTCAATTGAACCATTCCCTCATGTCCAGGAACTGTCCGCGCTTGGCTTGGAGGATCGATCGACTCGCAAACTGGTGTATGAGTGCAAATCGACGAAAGCAGAGTTAAGGGGACTGGCGAGGGAGATGCTCCCTGAGGACGTCGTGGAAGACTTCTTGATAAGCGTAGATCAAATGGAACTAGAGAGAGGTGTTGGGGAGTTGCTGATAAGGATTTCCAATGCCTTGGGAGATTTGCAAGTATTGCAGGAAAGGAGACTCAGGGCTGGGGCCCCTGGTAAGGAGGTTCCAGTCGAGATCGATGGAGAGGAATGGCATCTTGGTATGCTCGGTCCGGTTATGCCCAATATCTGCTTATCTACCTTGATCTTCCTATAGCACGCCAAATTCTGTCATCTCTGACAACCATCGCTTCGCTCCGCCCGCGTGCCTCCACGTCCTCCCTCTATTCCATTATACCACCGCCTAATGTCTTGCACACAATTCACAAAACTCTTCCTCGCGAACCAGTGCCAGGATACAAAGGCACTCTTTTAATCAACCGTGATTATGCCCTCATCGACAACACAACTATCCGATCCTCCGCCCTCCCCGTCCCACCTCCCATCACGGGCTCCACATCCAACCCAACTCAAACCTTGCCCCCGACACCGGCGACGATGCAGGGTGGATTTCCTGCAGCAGGAGCAAATCGGGCGCCAACCCAACTCGCCTACTCCTACCACCGCCCTGCTGCTGCCACTGCTAACGCCCAAACCCCCCATGCCCAAGGAGGAACAACAATGCAGTACTACCGTCAAGGGTATTATTCGCCTCATTACAGCCAGAGCGGGTACTATGGCTATGCGGGATACGCCACTACAACAGGCGCTGTCAGTGCAACGCCGCACTATACCCCACCCCCTAATGCCACTGCAGGGGGAAGAGCGCTCCCGAATTTAGCTACAAAGTCATTGAGTGGCTGGGGTTATGCATCAAGCAGCCCGGCACCCTCTGGCGGGGCTTCCGGAGGGGCCACAGCTGTTGGTACCGGAGGGGTCCTCCCCAGTGCTACAGCTTTGCCTGTTCATATGAGGAGGATCAATGGGACGGCAACACCTGGAAGTCAAACACCTGGGACGCCGGGGAGTCCTGCTACAGGTAGTTATGTATGGAACTCCAATATCTCTATGCCGACTACGCCTTCATCACAGCAGGGCGTCGGGGCGGCTTAATCCTTGTATCCATGGGGTTGCAAACACCCCGTACGCCTTCGGTTTTAGTCCGTTCCGTGAATTGTTGTTCCCGCTTTTTTTTTCAACTTATTCTCCGATATTAGCTTTCTCTGGCGTGGATTAATCCAGATTTTGCGAGTTGCTCCACGGAAGACCGTACATTACATTACATCTTCGGCATATGAAAGATAGGGTGTCCCCTAGCGGAATTTCTTTGGGACCTAACGTCCGTTCTCGCCCCAGAACAAGCCAAAATCAACTATCTTGAATGATCCAACTACGTGGATTTCGCCTCTTCTACGTTTACCTCCGCTCCTACGATTTTAGTTTCAGTCGGTCTTCAGATTACAGCTTAGCAGTCTATCGACGTCGTATTTGTCCAGGGAGCCAAAATGATTAGGACATCATTTTTTTAGTCCACTAGGTCCCACTGAGGATCGGAGCTGGATGCCGTGAGTCCTGAGTCGAGAGTATGCTCGTAGGTATTATCTAATCTATAGATTTATTATCATTGTCATACACTAGCGAATCGAGGTGGAACCTGGTGAAATCAAATTGGAACGCCTCGATAAAAGCTTCAGTAGTGATGGCCCCGCCAAATAATTGCCGAACTGCTAGAGACATAAGCGCCGTGAGATCTACGACCTAGTGGTTCTCAATAATAGAGCTTCAACTTGAGGTTTTGTTTCGACCAAGGAACACGCGATGGAATTTCGTTCGAGGATGACCTTGCTGATTCACTGGCAAAGCAAGGCACATTACATAATCTCCTTCCGAAGGGATCAGCGTTTATACAGAATTTAAATAAGCGCCGCATGCAAAATGAATGGAACCGATACTGGAATAGACTGGAGCACCCAGAACCAACTTGAAGTCAAAGCATTGGAGTACTTGCGTGGAATTACATTGAACGGCGTGGACGTCCCTCTAAACATTTCACATATGTTCCTATGTTTGAGTCACCTTGTACAACTTCGCACTAGTACTGGTCATGCCTCCCTAGGCCAATAATTATTGGCCGAGCTTGCGAGTCTTTTGTTATTATATCCTTTCCAAACGGCCGGTATTACAGCAAGCCAACAAAAATTGGCTTGCTGTCTGAGCACGATATTGGAGTCGTTGTTGGGTGTCGTGCTCTCTGACCTAGCGTGTTGTCTTTTATATACCGTCGCATACATAGTAGTTCAAAGGCAAAACAGACAAGTGGCCAAAGCGATAGATGAGAATAAAGCGAGTGACGGAATAAAAGTGAAAGGTCGGTCCCACCCCGTCTTGGATCGGTGACGTTGGACCGTTATTCCATCAAATATGGAAGGAGCCAGGATGTTGAGTCAGAAGATTCTATGGAGCCTGCGCATGGAAATATGGGTGCTTCAGCGCCGTATGTACATTTAATAGTTATATTCTCCCTCACGTCTGAAACCGCTGAGCAGGGTCCCTGATTTGGATCGGATCGGCATTGGATTCGCCCCAGATTGGCAGGGTTTGAGTGGGCTTGGCTGTGAAACATTTCAATCCATGCCAATGCCCTCAAGATCTGAAGAAAACTCAATGCCAATCCGATCCGAATCCGACTTATCAGGAGCCCTACCGCTGAGAGACTGGTTGCCATGTTTGGAACGCTGTTTTAAGAGAGATCATATCCCTTTGAGTTACCTTCTGACGAACACCGAGATCTACCTGCCGACAAGGGCGAGGATCTGGAGAGGATCGCATGAAGTGGCAGAACTCTTAGATCGGGGTACTTCATATTTTGTCTATAGTAAGTATTTATACTGACAAGTCAACTAGAAGCAAGGTGGAAGAATACCGAGAGACGGCGCGTTTGGTCCCAGATCTTCAGAGATGCATATCAGATTCTCAGTACCAACTCGACACATTTGCGTCCCGATATCGGGCTGGAAAGGAGTTGGTTGGTGTTTCGTTGACACTTTGGTTCCAATGACTGATGTCCATTACTAAGAGCGAAGTAGAATGTGCTGTTGTGGAGGGCGCTTGTTTGACGAAAGTAATGCAATGCAGAAAAGTACACGTAAGCAAAAGTGGCAGATTTTACATAATTATGAAGCAGCCAGAGTGACCTGCAGTGCAGGTAAAGTTCATATTCACAGGAGGTTGCATTGTGTCAGCGGGGTATTCGGTGATCAGATAGCGTGGATGGCGTCGCGATGTTGTAATTCATGACGTGAGCCATCAGATTGTAATAAACGTAGGTCAGTGCGTTGGATCGAATGATACAGTTAGTGCGTTTGCGTCGTCCGAACTTGAGTCAAGGATGAAGTGTGAACCTCGATGATAAAAGAAATTCCATGTACCAGCAGTCTGACGGCTGCCTGAGTCATTGTTGAGGGGCGAGATTTGCTTCTGACGCGAGGTCACGTCAAGCAGCCAAAGTGCGCTAAGCCACGGAATGATTGACAGACGAAGACCGGCGGGGTCTGGCACTTGCATAAGTGGTCGCTCGCAGCGCGGCTGAGACTCTGTACATTGAACGGTTCCAGGGCGTGCAGTGTGTGTGCCGTCGCAGTGCCATCGCAGTGGTATAACCTGGCAGTTGGGAACACAGCCAAAGTGCGAATGGATGTCAAATGAGCAATGTCGGGGAGCGTCGGAACCGACCCAACTCGGGTTAAGGTTACAACCAGGCTTGAGCCAATCAGAGGGCGAGAAACAGTCGTTCGGCTGGACCCGCGCTATTAGTATAAGTTAGATGTCACCGTCTCACGTGTAAGGTTACATAAATAATAAACAAAACAAAACCGGATTTCTACTCTGCCTCACGCTAGGTAAATGTCTACCAAGAAGGTCACACAAGCCCTTGCGAAACTCGAAAAGATATCAAAGTCTAGTGTTCATGATGCTACAAATATTCGCCTGCTTTTCGACACTGTCAAGACTTTGGTATTGTTGTCATCATACGCGGTCCGAGAACGCGCTCTCAGACGCGTTTTTCTTGATACAGATCTCTGGAAAAGGCATCAGGTTGTCAGAAGAGCTCGAGGACAGCCTCGTAGATGCATTTAAGAACCACATTGCACCTTTCTATGAACTAGCGCCTGCAGAAGCTCTGAGTGTGGCTGCAGCCTCAGCGAACTATATCTTTGAGCGTAAAGTGCGCGACAAGCTACCGAAAAGAATGAGGGAAGGTCACAATTTACTTGATACTGAGATCGTTCGATGGCAACAAATCATTGATCGAGGGATACTCTCTGGCATACTTGTAGGCGCTTCCCGTCCCTTCCCAGTACTTCGCTCACAATCACCAGGATTATGTCGAGTCGTCGTCAGCTGGTGGGTAGTTGCGATAGAGATAGCTGTCCTTACTTACGCGCTGAAGTCATAGACAGGGACGCCGTTGGAATCTGTACTTACCCTGCGTTCTTGAACATCCTCAAGTCTGGGGTATGGACATCATTAGACTATGCCTTGAAGAATCAGGCAAAGGACAGTTTCAGGCTTTGCGATTTAGCACTAACTTGCTTCTTAGTTACTTGGATTCCTGGTAGACACGTCTCGAGGTTGTCCCAAGAACAAGAGTATACTTACAAATCGCAGTATATTATCCACGTGCGCGTCTCCTCAACGCTGGTTATTTACAGTGTACTGATGGGACCAATCCTCAGAGCCGATCTCGCAAAAGTTCTCTCGCTCACGAATGGTATGCGGTGCATATGGATGTGCTTCACTGTGCTTGAACGTCTCACTTTTTAGAGTATGTTGTTATGGATCCCCTACTGGAGTTGATGGCCCGGCTTGTCCCTTCTATCAATCATAAAAAGGAGCGCAATGAGTTCATTCAAGGGATATTCCATCATGATTCAGTTGAGAAAGCATTTGGCGAAAGCACTTCGATCGAACTTGGTCGTATTTTTGACAACACCAAAGGGGAGAGCATAGCTGAGGTAAACACGAAGCTTTGTTCTTCAACCCTAATAGCTAAATCATCACTCAATAAGGATGGTTTGCAACTGATTCGACTGATGGGAGCGCGCGATCAAAGGAGGCACGTAAATTCCAATATCAACTCCGTGCGACTAGTTAGACCGTCCTTGCAGGCCACAAGCTTTCGAAGCGAAGAACATCACTGCCAATGGCATCGCTTTCATTCAACCCAATTTATGTTATGTCTTTATTGATAAGATTGGAATAATTGCCAATGTTGGCTCAGAGGTGAGCTTGAAACAGGATTGTGCACATCTATTCATTTATGATTATTTAGGAGGAAGGGGTTGAAACGCTTATCGTCGTGTTCGAGTCGATTCAAGCTATCCATTTTATTCGTAACTGTGCCTTTGACGTCCCTGAAGGAGAATGTCTACACATTCTGATCTGATCTGATCTACAGCTCTGGAAGGACTGAGGGTCTTGATAACCCTACACACTCCCCCGCTTTTACAATACCGACCGCTAGAACAGCCAAACCAGTCACTCTCCCTATTTTTCGATACAAAATTCGCCGAAAATGCACCCCTCCGTCTCGCCTTAGCTGCTCATGGGATGGTCAGACGTTACTCATGTGGCCTTTCGGCTTTCTATATTAACATAAATTCATAGCAATCTAAAATTTTTGACTCCAGTACTCCTGTGTCTGCCGGCAAACATCCACGCGCATCCCAAACTGCAGCACCCATTGACCTAATTGGCCCGAAAACCCAAGCCTCCGGCCATGCAAGCTCAAAGGCCAGTAATACTCATGCTATCTAGCGTAGACACCAGATTTTGATAAAACATTCAGGTTAAAGAGAGCGAGATGGCTAGTAAGCTTCATGACCTTTACTGGGGGGGGAGGCGTTCTCATGTGCTTTAAGGGGTGGTTTCTTCCCCAATTGATGACCACTCAGAAAACGACAAATCTTTTCAGGGTATCACTAAATTTGATCCTTTCCCATCAGCTGTGGAATCCACTTTTGCTGAGGGCAAAAAGTCGTCTAAGCCTCTCAGATCACTTTCGCACGATGGAGCTGATCTTGTGCCCCAAAACGAGGGGATCCTACCGCCTTTCTCACCTTCTCCGGCATCACGATCCCGAACAACAGCTACCAGGTCAAGTAATGGTTCGAGGGTGTCTCAAAACTCTCGGCCCGCTAATTCTACTTTGGAAGTGACCCGCAAACGTCCCACTGGCGTGGGGGATGAGAAAACGTCTGCTAAAAGACGACGACTTGAGTCCCCGAAGAGGCCTTCTGGCACTTCCCCGAAGTCCAAGCCTGTTACCTTTTCTCCATCTACTTCACGCTCGGGCCAGAAGATTCACAAGAGCTCAAACAAAAAGCGAGGTCGTCTCCCAGCCCCTCCCGCACTCTCTGACCAGCTATCTACTGACTTCGGCATTGTCTTGGCTTCCCAACCGGAGCTAAATCGGCGACCTAGGCCCACTCCACTTGCAAAGCACCCTCGCAGTTCGCCTCATACATCGCCCATTATCCCGGAAACAGACGACATTCTCAGGGAAGCCGAAGGCGTTACAATCCCTCCCACGAGAAGGGGTCGCGTATCAAACATGATCAACGAAGATGGCAGCGAAGATACTCCAGGAACCAATGATCCGAAGGTCATAACACCGAGAGCTGACTCCCCTCCAAAGTCGGCGAGCTTCGCCATGACTGAGAGCGCATTGGAGCATAGCGAGCCGGTCTATTCCCTGGGAACCAGTATTACATCACATCTCTTTTCGAAGCAAACCGGTGTCTCAGAAGGTCCAAGCGGGAAAACTCACACAATTCATGTGAAGGTCGAGGACAGTCTTGTATGCAGAAACTTCTCACTTTCAGATGAGTCGGTAACCATAAAGTGCAGATCGACGGCAACGACGGCACTCCTGAGGTTTCTAAGAAGAGGAAAAATAAAAAGGCTCCTTGGGAGCAGCCAAACTTCCCTTCATCTGACCCACCCAATAAGTTTGATATCCGACTCCCTCCCGAGCCACGCTATGCAGCGCCGCAAGTTGGTTTGATGGACGGGGCAATCAAGGATAGCAAAGCTGGCCCTGCAAGAATTGAGCCAATTTCAGGTTCAGTGGACTTGAACGAAGTATACTTTCCACTTTCTACTGATGCTGCTCGAACGCCTGAAGAATTGGGCAGGCTCTCGAAACTAGTGCTCCGCTAAGCCATCGGAAACCTACTATGCCACGATCCCCAGCTCCAGCGAAGACTGTCTCGGAACGAGATCGATCCGAGTTGCACGTTTCCCGCTCGACTAAACGTAGCACCGTAAGTCCATTAATCGATTCGAACAGCAGTAACCGCTTCCATCGTATTCAAGAGTTTCGATATTGGCAAAGAAACCCCTGGAGAACCTACGCGATCTTTATCTGCCGCGATGGCCGTCTGGGATCCCACTCACAATACATCGTCGAATAAGGGGGGACTTTGGGTAAGTTGACTCACCCGCTACAGCGCTTCTTATCGTCGTGACTACCTTGGCACCAATCACAAGAACAAAAACCCTCCCGCTGATGAACTCCTAAACTCCTCGCTGTTTCTTCCAGTTTGCACATCTCCAAAACGGATGGTTCGTTTTCTAATCTGTCATTTTTCGCCCCACTAACAAACTTAAGCTTGAAACAAGTCGTCGAGTGAGCGCTGTCCAAGGGATCACAAGGGAAACTGCAGTTCGTGCGGTTGACTGGTCGTATGAAGTTGGGCCACCTGATCTAGAGCACCAACCTGGTGGCTGGTCTCTCTCCGAGAGCGGGGTAACACCCATTCCCATCAAATCTGCGGTCCGCACCTATCCAGGGGCTCCTAAATGCTATAACACTCACAGTCATCCTACACAGCTCAAAGCACGAGCGGCGCCCCGTTCACAATATTCCGTGTCCTTTGCTAACAGTACTACTCTCCACTCACCCATAAAGGCTACTATGGCTGTTACCTCGAGTCTGAAACCGCTGAGTACATCATGACCCAATCCGAATGTAATGCCACTCTTATCTGGCTGTAGATCCGAATTTGTCAAACAAGCATAGCGATGAGAGCGTTCTTCGATCCATGCCAAAAGCTTCCAAGTCTACCAAAGGGTTTTCGGGCACTTTGGCCGACAATGACGAAAATTGGGCGTTGAGTGTAACCTCTGTGCATTTAGTCCTTTTCCTTCCTCTCGACACCGACTGATTTTCGTGACAGATCTTGAACCAAATTTGCGATGTATGCCGTGCCTTTTCTTGACACTATGTATATCGCTCACTTCAAATCACAGCGCGTCGTGGAAGCCAAGCGGCGCCAGTTCCAAGGTATCAGGCAAAGTGTGCTTATAGCTAGGAGTGAGATACTTGAGGAGATTCAAGAGGACTTACGGCACTGTCTGACCGTATCGTCCGTAACTCACATTCTTGTCTTGAACAGCACGAATGACTGCTTTGTAGCATCGATCACTACAATTGTCTTCTGGAACTGAACTCCCAATATGATGCGGCCGAACGAGACGTCAAGAGCGCCTATGACGAACTCAATCATGTTAATACTGCCATAACGGAAAAACTGCAAGAAATTATCCGAGATCATGACCGTCTCTCGTTGTGCAAGGCAATGACTACATTAAAAAGTTTGAGTAGTAGGAAGGCAATTAGCGCTACTTTTGAGAGCCTTGGAGTTCTGGATGGACACTAAAGACATTCAGGGAAGGAAATTGCTGTAGCTATAGCATTCTTCGGGCTGCGCTGTTGCGCTGGCCCCATTCATCATGGCTCCATCCATCCATTCTCCGTGTCGTTTTTTAGAGTCCCCAACTTTATGACCTGCCACTTATTGTACAACATCTGGTTGGAATGAATTGCAACGTCACCAATTCCGCAATATTGATTTTGTGTGCAGCGCATATATTCTATCTCAGTCGTTAATTACAAAGACAGCAGCGCAAAGTAAGATCGGCTCTAAAACGAAGTATTGCCTGCAAGTCCTTCATTACATCCATCATCCTCTTGGCCTCACGGCAGTTTTTCAAAACTGTTGCTTTTGGATCAGTTTGATATGTACGGATAGTCTACAGCCGAGTATTTTTTGGGAAATATTTCATGGCTTGCCGAACTCCTAGATCTCCAAGGACATCCTCAGCTGATTGGAGATGGTGATCGGCTCAGTGAGAGAGGGCGGAAATACAAGAAACTGGACTCACCTCCTCCAAGAATAGCATCGAAGGGAACAGTACGGTGGAAACCCTCAATGATGCGCCCAAGCCCGGTCTTGGTAATGCCTAGGACGAATCATACATCGGAATGCGCAGACACGCAACCAAGTACGTACCTCGGCCACCAAAGATTTGCACTGCATCGGTAGCGATTTGTTGTGCCGAACGAGTGGTCTGCATCTTCATGAGACCGATTGGACCCGCGAGATACTTGGCTTGATCCTTCCATGGCTGTTTGGCGAACGGCACACAGCCCGACGGTGGGTTTGAAAGTGTTAAGGTTAGGCCAGCGATTCGGTGGGTGAAAGCCAAGACTGACCATATGGTTCATCTGATAAGTGATGTTCTCTAGCCACGCTTGAGAGGTCTCCACACGTGCAATCATCCCCGCTAATCTGAATCGCATCGTAAGCAAAGGGATTTCCTGAGCCTTGAACGGAACAAGGAACACGGCTCAACCGGTACGTACTTATTTCGCACTACTGCTTGCTCTGATAACGGCTTTCCGAACACAATTCGCTGGTGGGCCCACTGGAACGTCTCCTCCACAACAATCCTCATAATCTTAACGGTTATAGCGGTCATCATCCAGCGTTCATGGTTGAAATTGGCCAGAATGACGACAAGACCACCGTTCTCTAGCCCGAGAACGTTTTCGACAGGGACTTTAACGCCATCGAAGAAAACGTGAGCCGTCCCCGCTGCGGAGGAGTAGGCTGTTTTGATGAGTTTGGTTGTTACTTCCTCAGTTCGCGGTATTAGGAGTACAGTGAGGCCTTTCTGTTGGAGTATATTAACATTAAGCCCTGGCGTGTCGAGTATAAACAGGAATGGCTTGCCTCGGTCCTGCAAGGGGTAACGAACCAATCTGCGAAGTGTCCGTTCGTGATCCACCTGCGGCGCATCATTGTTTTACGTCAGTTAACCTGTGTGTTTGCAAAGCGAAAGTAGCGCAAAACATACTTTTTGGTGCCCGTGACGATAAAATACTTTCCATCAGGGGTCCTCTTGGCAGTCGTGCGCAAACCGGCGACATCACTACCGGCAAACGCCTCTGAGATAGCGAGGCAAATATGCTGCAGGCAGAATTGGACGACAACGGGTCGCAATGACAACAAACGGCAAAGCACAGACTCACCTTCTTCCCATCCAAAATATCAGCCAAATATTTGGCCTTCAAACTCTCACTTCCGTAATAAACCAAGGCAGGTAGTCCAATAACGCCTCCACCCAACAACCCATCATTATAACCCCTCGTCGCTGCATTCGACATCTCCTGATGTAAAATCATCTCATGGAAATAATCAAATTCTTCCGGTGTAATGAGCCCTCCGAACAGTTGACGTCCTTTCAAATGAGGGCCCGGGCCAATTCTCATTGCGATTATGTTGTTCTTTGCCATGGCTTGGATGACTGAAGGGGAGGGCATACGACCTAGTGGGTCATTGACCTCACCATCTGGGAAGACTACCTCTTCGGCGAACTTGCGGGCGACATGAAGGAATTTACGGTGGGACTGTCAGGTAAAGGAGAATTCGACGAAAGGCACGTCAGATATGGTGGTGCACGTGCAAGATGAAAACCGTGCCTCTTTGAAATAGGGTGAGAAGAAACCTGCGGCAAGCCAGTTGGCTTCCTGACAAGAAATGATTGTCAGTTAGGAAAGAGCGCGGGAAAGTGGATCGGTGCGAAAGTGCCAAGGACGGAAAGATCGAAACTCACCGAATACGGGATACGTTTAATATCACCCGGCTGACGAGGAATAATACGCTGCTGCTGGCCTTTGACAGTGCCAATGATGAGTCGTTGGTAGGCGGATTTGGCGAGGACTTCTTGTCGGTGAAGAGAGAAGAAGAGGTCCGTTACGTCTTTTCCGGCTGGATGATATCCCCGGTTTTTATTTGATTCGATTAGTTGTACAGACAATGCCAGTGGTAATGGGATGGAATAAACGCCAGGAGTGCAAGCGAGGTCCGAGACATGGGAAACGATCAGAACGGTGTTGGAGCGGTTGCAATTTAACGTGTGGGGAACGGCAATCTCACCGACTTGTGAATCATACAAGACGCCACTCCCGCCAGGATGCATGTTTGCGAACTTGCTGAGGTCATAGACCTTGGAATTGATCACGATCCACAAGTCTTTCTCCGCATTATGCTAAGGGCAAGACACAAGGCGACAGCACAATATCATCAGTAAGTGTTTGATGGCTGGCGCAGGTGGTTTGCTTTCACCTTCGAAACTTCCTCTAGTGTGAACTCTCTGAGCTGGTTTGCCATGACGAAGCGCTCTCGTTTATTGACGCTTCAAAGGGGGAAATGGGTGAAGAGCCCGCAAGGGAGCGAGAGACCGAGAAAAGACATACAAGGGAGTGTGCTGTGCATTTATAGGATGATTAGATTCGCGTGACAGTAGAGAAAAATCAGAGACCATGCCTATATTATATGAGCGTGGCAGAGATATGAACAGCCTAGATGTCTTTAACTGTAGCGCTGTGGTGCGACCAGAGAATGATCCTTCCAGCCGTCCTGGTTGTGGATGAGGCACTTGTACTGCAGTAAATCGTGGATATGAATCCAATTGCTGGCCCAATTCTCTGAAGGCGATGAGAGCTGATCTTGCCATCAAGGGCTGTGCTGTGTTGTACGTATCAAGTTTGTTCCGAATGGACTAGCTCCGTTTGGGAGAGTCATCGGAGATCAGCGCGCCACCAAGATAGGAATACCCGGAGGCTAATGGCATGTTTATGCGCGGACCCCTTGCCCGTCACCATTCATGATCCGCATATCGCCCCGCCCACATTATTCCCCTCGCTAATCATTCCCATATATCCCAGTCCGGCCGCGCTCCGCTCGGACCACTGTGTCAACACCCCATTCATCATTGTAGCTTCCCATGATAGCAGTTGATAGACAATGAAGAGTTGGCACCATGATTCCGCTTCAGGGGTGCCTGCAGCATGGGGCAGGGTTTATCAGATCACCTGGTCAAATGGTCAAGTGACAGACACTGTTACCTTGCTTGCAAGGTCTCTTTCGCATACACGATTCGTGGGAACTTCTACTTTCCCACATGTTGGGGGTCAGTAAACCTAACAACCCCCCTTAGAACGGATAAAAGTCACATGCACAGGCACGTGCGCTGAAAAATTTCTCGAAAATCATAAAATTAGTTCCGCAAATCTGATTCCAGATTTTCCATATTTGTAATGTTTCTAGAAGCATATTTACAAATTAAGTCCTGGGGGAGCATTAGTGGTGTCTTGGCCTAATGGCCAATTCATGATTAGCCTCCATTTCTTGGCTTGGTTAAGAGGGGGCCTAGGGTTCCAGGGTTTGAAAAATCCCTAGGGCAGGATCCCTAGCCCTAACCTGGGTCATCCTGCCCTAGGGTCAAAAAATTCCTAGGGACCAGGTTCAGCTTGCCCTAGCACTAGGGCATCAAGCAGTAGGGCACCCTAGCAAGTTTTACTTTGGCTTGCACATTTTTGTACCCCCTGGAGGAACAGAGTGTGCATCACCACTTGTGTCACAATATTGTAACAAAATGTTGTCACAGAGGCATTCTGTTCCCCCTAGAGGAACAGAGTGTGCATCACCACTTGTGTCACAATATTGAAACAAAATATTGTCACAGAGGCATTCTGTTCCCCCTAGAGGAACAGAGTATGCATCACCGGTTGAGTCACAAAAATTGTGACACAAGTTGTCACTGCATTTTTGTTCCCCCTGGAGGAACAGAGTGTGCATCACTGCTTGTTGTGTCACAAAAATTGTGACTCAAGTTGTCACTGTATTTCTGTTCCTCCTGGAGGTGCCAACACTCCTTCCATTACAATAGGCTTTCCTCAAGCTGATGAAAGCATAGTGGAAACTTAAGAGTGTGCCATTGGGATGAGGTGATTAGCACTCATTATTTTCCTACATTGTCAATCAGTGCTGTTTCCAATACATTCAGAATTATATTGAATAGTATTCATCCAAATTAGGTGTGCGGTTTTTTCTGTTGCTTGCTGTTTAAAGGGACAGAGTATGCATCACCACTTGGGTCACAAAAATAGTGACACAAGTTGTCACTACATTTTCTGTTCCCCCTGGAGGAACAGAGTATGCATCACCATTTGTGTCACAAAATCATTGTGACAGAACTTTGACACACATTTCTGTTCCCCCTAGAGGAACAGAGTGTGCATCACCGCTTTGTGTCACAATATTGTAACAAAAATGTTGTCACAGATGCAATTCTGTTCCCCCTGGAGGAACAGAGTATGCATCACTGCTTGTGTCACAATATTGTAACAAAACGTTGTCACAGAGGCATTCTGTTCCCCCTAGAGGAACAGAGTATGCATCAACCAGTTGGGTCACAAACATTGTGACACAAGTTGTCACCACATTTCTGTTCCCCTTGGAGGAACAGAGTATGCATCACCGCTTGTGTCACAAAAATTGTGACAAAAAGTCGTCACAGATGCACTTCTGTTCCCCCTAGAGGAACAGAGTGTGCACCACCGCTTGTGTCACAATATTGTAACAAAATATTGTCACAGAGGCATTCTGTTCCCCCTAGAGGAACAGAGTATGCATCACCGGTTGAGTCACAAAAATTGTGACACAAGTTGTCACTGCATTTTCTGTTCCCCCTGGAGGAACAGAGTGTGCATCACTGCTTGTGTCACAAAAATTGTGACACAAGTTGTCACTGCATTTCTGTTCCCCCTGGAGGAACAGAGTGTGCATCACTGCTTGTGTCACAAAAATTGTGACACAAGTTGTCACTGCATTTCTGTTCCCCTTGGAGGAACAGAGTATGCATCATCGTTTGTGTCACAATCTTGTGACAAAACTTTGTGACAGATGCACTTCTGTTCCTCTTGGAGGTGCCGACACTCTTTCTATTGCAATAGGCTTTCCTCAAGCTGACAAAAGCACACAGATCCCTTCAGAGTATGCATCACTGGTTGGGTCACAATTTTTGTGACACAAGTTGTCACTGCATTTCTGTTCCCCCCTGGAGAAACAGAGTATGCAATCACTGCTTGTGTCACAACAATTGTGACAAAAAGCCATCACAGATACATTTCTGTTCCCCCTGTGCATCACCGCTTTTGTCACAGTTGTGACACAAACTTTGTCACAATAACTGTTGGTGCCACCTGAACATAAAAATGAGAACTTGTAGGTTAACTTCACCACATGGTCTCCACCCTCCTCTGTTGTACTGAACCAGGATGACGCTGAGGCCAACTCACAATTGGTGATGTTGAGTCTAGCAGTGCTTGTGATCTATGTGTGTTTCCTTTCTCAGAACAGTTGCTGCCAAAGAGTCTCCTCACCATGGCAATATTAGTGAAATTTCGATGCTGAAATTATGTCATCTTCTTTCCCCTTATTACTCAATTCTCATTACATCTTCGCCAGATCCTTTCCACATGTCTACTTTCTCCATTCTGCACTACACCCCCACCATTGTCTGCTCCCACTCTCCTTTTGTCCTCCTTCCCAATCCTCTTACATGTGATAGTGGTGTTATGTATGTGCTAGATGGTGTCAACGCTCCCCTTGATGGTGTTCCGATGTCTGCCACAAGTATTCCATCATTTGTCCTTGAGCACTGTAGTCTGTAAATGCATATGGGAAGTCCACTGTTATTTTCCATCAGGCCACCTTCACCCATGAACAAGTCTATCATCTGCACCACTGGAAAGAGCAGTATTGTATTTGCTCCCAAGTTTTCCATCTCTCCTCCACCAAATTTACTAGTATGCAGCTTGGCAGGTATCTCATCTCCTGTACTGCCCCTCCTTCCAATCGGCCTGGATACTAACCACTTCTCATGCCCCATTCTGGTGTCAATGTGGCATGCTAATGCCCACTGCTCCTTCAACCTAAGTTCCCACTCTCCTATCCTGTCCTCTGTTGGAATATCAACATGCCCAGCTGCAGCGAGGAGAGTTTAATATCATCATGGCTAACAATGATTATATCCTTTTTGTTTCAAAGTTGTGATACCATGTGCTCTCAATTTCTTTTGTCTTACATCACCAGTTGTCACTTGCAATCGCTTTAAGTGATATTGGTGCCAGTCGTATAAGTTATGCTGAACGCCATAATTTTTCCCCCTCCCTCAGTTCTCCATATTGAGACTGAGGTGATACCATTTCCTTCTTGCTATGTTTGCATATAACTCATTGTACTTTCATGTTATAGTTGATGTGTAATAGGTAAAAAAAAACAATAATATTAGTTCTCCATATGGAGACTGAGTTTATGCATAATAGCTCCTATTTTAATATCCTCTGCTCAGAATCATATTCCCTGTCTTTTTGCAGTGCCTATGCAAAGCCAGCTTGTTCCATTGCATTTGCACTGCATGATGCAATGTCACTGGCACTGCTCCAGCCATGGTTCTTCCCCCATTGTCAGGGCTCGGTCCTCGATCAGGGACAGCCCGACCTCAGGCCTAGGTGTGTGCGGTGTTCCAGGTGGTTGGGCGCTAGACCCTGTCCTCAGCTCCTGAAGGGACTAAGTGGGGATTGAGTTGTCATGTATTACAGAGGGTAACTACAACTTGCCTAAGCGGGGATTGAGTTGAGAAGAAGGGTAAGTTTCCCTATTCCCTGCTTGGCTACTATAAAAGGGAAGTGTACTGTACAGTTCATAACGTGACTCCAGGTAGAAGCTGAGCATGTTCCCACGACTCGGGAAAGGTGTCACATGGGTTAAGGCAAGTTGCTCACCTTGACCCACGTGATTTTTCCCGCGGGCTCACATGCTGTCAGGGCACGGCTGTCAGGGCACACCCGCCTGACCCAGGTCCACCCAGACCCACCCGGCCACACCACACCCGCTCCCCGCTGTCTATCCCCCTCCCCCCTCCTTCCTCCCTCTCCTCCCCTTTCTTTTCCCTCTTCTTTCCCCTTTCTTTATTTCATTCTTCTCATCTTCCCCTTCCTGTTTATTCCTGTCTATCTACACGGACCACCTTCCTTTGTATCGATGTACTATTGACCCGTCCGGCCCACACACCCCGGACGGCTTCCCGCTGTGCCCAGCACATGCGCATGCAGCGGACGCTCTCGGGATCCCCCACGGGGACACCCGGATGCCTGCGGCTGCCTCCGAGGATGACATGGCACCCGTCATGTGACTCAAGCCGCATGTACATAAATGTACCTAAGTGGGAACCAAAGAAGTAACCTTCTTCTCACATTCTCCACTTCAGGTAAGTAGTATAGTTTTCCCCTTTAATAATAATAACACATTCTCCACTTCAGTCTGAGTGGCCAGGGACCACTGTCCCGGATCGGGCCCGCCAGTACGCACGCCCACTCCACACCCTGCGACGGCCTCAGTGCCGGACATTACCCCCAGGCCCTCTCGACCCCGGACGCATCCCTGACAACGGCCTAACTGGCTACCCTGACTCCCTATGCCGGAAGGGAGTTGCCGTAAGATGATCCGGAGTGATCCAAAGAATGCAGGTAATCTTGCTTAGCTCTTGCTTAGCATCCCACTTCTATCTTCTGTCCACATGTCACCCCTTTCCCACATCTCGCTTACGATTATCCGAATGAATAGCTATCTTTTCATGTCGTCATTCTATCGGCTGTTTCTTACCTCGTTTGTAGCTGCACTCTAGTGGATAGCGGTATCCATGTATATAAGCCCTATCTCTGCTGAAGGTGGCACTTCAGCGTTAACAACAACTAGGATTCTCAGGAACACCCTCATCATTGTGAACTGACACGCAGTCCCTGACACATGCGGGCTGAAGTTGTGAGAGATATGTAGGGATGGGGAGGTCAGGGAAGTGGGGGAAGTCTGGGAAGGTGGTTCTGGGGTGTGGTTGGGTGCCCTGACAGCAGGGTCAGGGGCTGATCCCTGACATCACCCCCCCTCTATGCCACTTCGCCTCGAAGTGGCTGTGGTCCATGGTTGGGGGGTTTCCTTTATCCTCCTTGGTCTGGGGGCTTCCGGGTGGGCCTGGTGGAATTCTTTCAGGAGGTCTGGGGAGTTCTCCAGGTTCTCTCTAGGGAGCCATTCATTTTCTGAGTTTGGCCAGCCAGAGAATTTGACAAAGTACCAGAGCCGTCCATACCGGTACCTGGAATCCAGGATTTTCTCCACTTCATACTCCTCTTCTCCATTCACGATGTCCGGGCCAGGGAGCAGGTCTGCATGGTGTTTGGAGATTCTGTCTGGGGCGTAGGGGTGGGTGTTTGAGACTGAGACTACCGGGTGAATTCCTCTTTGATGGGCTGTAAGCTGTAGCTTTACTGCTGCTGGGGATACCACCTTGACGATCTGGAAGGGGCCGATCCATCTGTGGTCAAGCTTCTTGGTTGGTCGGTCTGTCATGTAGTTTTGAGTGTTGAGCCAGACTTTGTCCCCAACTTGGTAGACTGGTGCTGCCTTCCGGTTCCTGTCATAGTACCATGCCATCTCTTCTGCTGCATGCTCTAGTGCTGCCTTTGCCTCCTCTTGCATCTTCATCATCTGAGAGGCAAAGTCATTAGCCCCTTCGACTTCAGACATGCAGGTCAGTTCGGTCCCCATGCGTGGGTGTTGCCCGGAGTCAAGCTCAAAGGGGGTGCGGTGGGTGGAAGAGTGGATGCGGTTGTTATAGGTGAACTCGGCAAGTGGCAGCCAGTCAGCCCAGTCATCTTGCCTGTGGTTGATGAACACCTGGAGGTAGGTTTCTATTTCCTGGTTGACATGCTCCGTCTGGCCATCAGTCTGTGGGTGGTAGGCTGTTGAAGGGGCGAGCTTGATCCCTAAGAGGTCTGCTAGCTCCCTGGAGAAGCAGGAGACAAATGCGCTGCCTCAGTCGCTGAGCACTTCCTCTGGGAGGCCATGATGCCTCCAGACGTGTTTGAGGAAGAGCCGGGCCACGCCTGCTGAGTCTACCATAGTGACTGTGGGGATTGTGTGAATGCACTTTGAAAGTCAGTCTACCACTACCAGGATTGCATTGTACCCCTTGGAGTCTGGGAGTTCCCCAATGGTGTCTACTGAAATCACCTGCCACCTGCAGGTGGGGACCTTGTTCGGGATGAGCTTCCCAACTTTCCGAGATGGGAATGTCTTTGCAGGTGTCGCACCCTGAGATGTACTGTGCAACATACTGTGCCATCTGGGGCCACCAGTAGTTTCGGGAGACAAGCTCCACAGTCTTCCACTGCCCAGGGTGGCCTGTTGCCACTGAGTCATGGTGGAGTTGTACCAGGTCATGGCAGAGCTGTGGGTCTTTTGGGACGTACACCCGGCCCCGGTGGAGGATCAGTTCCCCTTCCTTCTCCCATTCATCCGAGTGTAGGGTCCCCCTTTCCAGCTCTCTCATTGCCTTTACCACTCCCTCATCATGCTCCTTCCCCCTGCATATCCTGTCCAGGATGTCTGCCTCTTCTCCCTCCACTGTGACCCCCTCCATAGCTCTGACTTCAAACCAGCCCGGGTGTAGGAGGGTCATGTCTGTGTTGTCATCCTTCCCTTTTGGGTGGTCCGGCCGACGTGAGAGGGCATCGGGCTTCCCCATGAGTTTCCCTGGTTTATGGACTAGCAGGAAGTGGAAGCGGGAGAGGTAGAGGGACCACTGTGCCTGACGCCGGTTTAGCCTCTGGGCTGAGCAGAAGTAGGAGAGGTTTCTGTGGTCGGTGTATATGTTGAACCTCTCAGGGGTGCCTTCAAGGAAATGGTGCCACTCTTCCAGGGCTTGGACTATGGCAAGCATCTCCTTGTCATAGATTTCGTAGTTCCTCTCTGCATCTGAGAAGCCCTTTGACATGAACGCCACTGGGTGGAATTCCCCATCTGTCTGGAGCTGGGAGAGTACCGCCCCTGTTGTGAAGTTGGAGGCATCACACTCCAGTTGGAACTGACCTGAGTCCGATGGGAAGGTGAGGACCGGTGCTGAGGTGACAGCCTCCTTCAGCCCGCCAAATGCTTCCTGTTCCTTTCTCCCCCAGGTCCACTGCTTCGACTTCCGGGTGAGTGTGTGAAGGGGCCGGGCCTTCTCAGAGAAGTCCTGGATGAAGCGGCGGTAGAAGTTGACGAACCCCAGGAAAGACTGGACCTCTTTGACCTTCGTGGGTGCTGGCCAGTCAGTCACTCCCTGAACCTTCACTGGGTCCATGGCAACATGGTTCTCCGAGATGACAAGGCCCAGGTAGTTGATCTTCCGCTGCTCAAACTTGCATTTCTCCGGTTTGAGGAACAGCTTCCGGCCCCTCAGTGTGGATAGGACCTCCCAGACGACCTTCTGGTGCTCCTCCAGGGTGGGTGTGAACACCAGGATGTCATCCATGTAGCAGATGACAACCCCTTGGTCTATGAAATCCCTGAGGATGTCATTCATCATGGTCTGGAAGGTGGCTGGGGAGTTGCACAGTCTGAAGAACATCACCATTGGCTCAAACAACCCTCGGTTGGTTGCAAAGGCCGCCTTCCACTTGTCTCCCTCCTTGATGCGGACATTGTTGAACCCCCACCACAGGTCAAGGGCTGAGAACCACTTGGCATCCCGGAGGCAGGTGAGGATGTCGGAAACTAGGGGGAGGGGGTAGGAGTTCTTGACAGTGATCTCATTCAGCTTTCGATAGTCCTGGACCAGCCTTAAGGAGCCGTCCTTCTTCACGAAGAACACAGGGGCCCCCATGGGGGATTTGGATGGGCGGATCCACCCATTTGCCAAGTTCTCCCTGAGGAAGTCATCGAGCTCTCCTTGTTCTGCAGGGGACAGTGGGAAGGTCTTTCCTCATGGCAGCTTAGCCTCGGGGATGAGGTCAATGGCATGGTCCCAAGGTTTCCGGAGTGGTAGCTGGTCAAAGGCCTCTTTTGAGAAGAGGTCCCTGAAGTCTTGGTAGCACTCGGGCACCATCTCCTCGAGAGGCTTTTCCCCTGGGGTGGGGTCCTGCACTCTTTGGGCCATCCGCTGCGATGGGGTGGTGGTCGCCCTCAGGTTGTGTCCCCATCCTGGGGGAATCACGGCTGCGTACAGTCCATCCCCAGGTTCTACTGTGAGGTCAGGCTCCTTCGGAGCTATTGGCGCCACCCTGAGCCTTTGGCAGGCAGGTGGGCAGCAGGACATGATGACCTTTTGTTGGGCCCAGTCCACTTCCAGGTTGTGGTGTGTCAACCACAAGTGACCAATAATGACTGACTGGTGCCCCAAGTTGGTCACTGCAAAGCGAGCTCGCTCCATGTGTTGACCAAACATAAGGAGTGCGTCCACCTCCTCTGTGATGGATCCATTCTCATTTGGGGTGCCATCCACATTGTGGACCGGGATTGGTTGGGGTAGGGGGGTAGTCTCCAGGCCATGCTTCCGGACGAATTCACGACTGACAAACATCCCTGTGGCCCCTGAGGCTAGGAGGGCGGAGGTGGTCACTGAGGCGAGAGAGGTGGTTGCAGTCAGCTTCACCAGAAGGTTGAGGGACTGGGGAGGGCATTTGGATAGTACGTAGATCATGGGTGGGGGAACAGCAACCTCAGCCAAGGCACATTGTGGGTTCTCTCTGCAGGGTTTTGTGGGTGTGGCTCTTTTTTTCTTAGCGATCACTTGGTGTAACTTAGGTTGCACTGTAGTCCTGGAATTGCCATGGTATCTACATGCAGGTACAGTGACGCTGGGGGACGACTGGGGCACATCCCTCACCGGTCGTCCTCCTGAAAATCCTCAGCAGGTCTCTCCTCCCCCGCTTCCTCCTCTGCATGGTTGTCAGGGCATGCCCGCCTGACCCCACGCCGCACCCCGCGCTGTACTGCACTACCCTGCTATCACTCCCCGTCTCTCCTCCCCCACTTTCCCCTTTCTCTCTATCTCTATTTCTGTCATATCCATACAATCCCGACCTCCACTCCGGGCTCCCGGAACCCCGAAACGAACTCTGGAGCCCTACTTCCCTTCCATCACCTTCTCCTTGCCGACTCCCAAGAGGTTATCCCACCTCCGGCTCCAACACCACCTTTGGTCCGACTCCGGAACATTCCGGGTCCGACCCCAACCTCGACACCTTCCAGACAAGTATGCAACACCTATGCTCCCGACTCCGGACCTCCGCTCCGGAATCCCGTTGGCGTCTCTGTCTCCGGAACCTCCGGTCTTAGCTCCGACCTCGGACTTTGACCCCACCTCCGCTTATACCCATTGTATTGGTTAGCTCATTCCATTTAATTACGTTTGCCAATATTCCGGAGTTTAACCTCCGAGTTCGGACTTTCCGGACTTACTCCAGACCTTGCAACTATTGCATTGTCCATTTCAATTCTGCTATTCTCCCTCATTCCTATTTGGGCTGCTGCTTCCTTCTATTCAGTCAGCTAGCCATTCCCGACTCCCATCCTCCTTCCTTCCTTCTTGGGCCTTGGCCCTTCATTCCTCCTTTGGGAAACACCATTGAGTCAAACACTTGACCCTCGGTGTTGTTCCTCTTTCCATCTCCCTTTGTCTCCTTTTGTCCTACCCTTGTTCCTTTTGATTCCGGACCCCTCCTTATATACAATGTACCTAGTAACTTGTAACCTCAGTCCGAAATCGACCTGAATTCCCCCCAAGAGACTTTCCCTCTGCTAGATCCGAAATTAGGGACCCCCAGGACAACCAGCAATGGCACAGCGCTCCGCCTGAGTCGCTGAGGCCAAGGTCCTTCCATGCTAAGTCTCCGATTCCATTCCAGAGTCGTCCGAATCCGACAGTTCTAACAATTTCTATTTCTATTCTACGGTCGATTTCCCTTTCTCTATGTACCACTACATACCTAACCCCACCCCCCCTGATCGCCGCACGTGCCATGCACACCCCTGCCTACTGAGCGGCCACCTCCGGGATCTTCCGTGGAGACACCCAGGGAGGTGCGGCTGTGTGTGGAGATGACGTGGCTTCCTCCATGTGACCCTAGCTGCATGTATATAATAGTGCCTGGGGTGGGAACAGAAGAAGCAGCCTTCTTCTCAACTTCCCACTTCAGACTAAGTGGTCGGGGACGCTCACCCCACGACGGGATCGCCACTATGCACAGCCGCTATTCGTCCCACCAAGTCCTGCGTGCAGGGACCTCGCCGCTTTCAGAGCTGTCCCTGACAACGGTCCAGCTCCTGGGTGAGGGGGCGGTCCTTTAGCAGGTCTGCGATCGCCTGGAGGTCTTCCGGGGCCAGGTGGGTCATCTCCCTAGGGGCCTCCCCTTGTAATGTGGCCCGGGCCTGATAGGGTCTCGGCCTCAGGCAGTCTCGGGCTATGTGCCCTAGCTGATTGCAGTTATAGCAGGGTCCAATGCGCCTCTGCTTGGTCCTGGGGGGCGGATGTGGTCCAGGTCCATGGGTTGGGGGCCGACTTTCGGGGCTGGGGCTGAGGGTGTGGATGCAGTGGGAGGGGGAATGGGCCTGGGAGGAGGTCGGGAGTGGAATGGGGATGGCTTGACAGCCAGGGGGCAGGCTTGAGCTTGGGTGGCTTGGAATTGTCACCACTGATTGTCAAGGAGGGAGGCTTCACGCTTCCATTCTGCCCATGTTGTGGGCATGGGCCGGAGGCGATAGATGTTTTTGCGAAGGTGTGGGTGAAGGGTGTGCTCAAATCGGTCCACCAGAGCAACATCTCCCATTCGTGACACTGGGCTGTGCAGCTCAAACTGCTGGATCAGTTTGTCTACCGACTCATTCCCTTGTCGGAGTGAGGCAAGCTTACGGGCTGTGGCTTGTCGGTTTGGGTCTGCAAACATAGAATCGAGTTCCTCTGCAAAGTCATCAAAGGAAATGGCTGGGGCTCCTGGGGCAAGGAGGGTGTTGATGCATTGGGTGGCCCACGGTCCGGCAGTCCCTCCTTTCATGTATGACAGGACAAACAGGACTTGGCTGTGTTCGTCCGGAAACTCGGCATGGCGCATGCTCATGTAGAGTCTGCACTCTGCCTTGAAGTGGTCTAGGTCATCTTGTGACCCAGAGAAGGGGGTAGGGGTGGCTACTTTGGGTGGCTTATGAGCCAGAGTGGGTGTAGGGGCCGGGGCTGGGGCTGTGGGTCTGGTCTGGGTGGCCAGTTGGGCCTGGAGATCTTGGAGCTGGCGGGTCAGCTCCGCTATCTGATCTTCCAGTGACATCAGGGGGGATAGAAGTAGGTTGAACCCTTCTTCTGCTGTCAGGGCTCGGTCCTCGATCAGGGACAGCCCGACCTCAGGCCTAGGTGTGTGCGGTGTTCCAGGTGGTTGGGCGCTAGACCCTGTCCTCAGCTCCTCAAACTCACTGAAGGGACTAAGCGGGGATTGAGTTGAGAAGAAGGGTAAGTTTCCCTATTCCCCACTTGGCTACTATAAAAGGGAAGTGTACTGTACAGTTCATAACATGACTCCGGGTAGAAGCCGAGCATGTTCCCGCGACTCGGAAAAGGTGTCACATGGGTTAAGGCGAGTTGCTTGCCTTGACCCACGTGATTTTTCCTGCAGGCTCACATGTGGGCTGAAGTTGTGAGAGATATGTAGGGATGGGGAGGTCAGGGAAGTGGGGGAAGTCTGGGAAGGTGGTTCTGGGGTGTGGTTGGGTGCCCTGACAGCGGGGTCAGGGGCCGATCCCTGACACCCATGTGCCATTCCTAGCTGGTCTCCTTTTCCTACTAACAGTTTCCATAGCATCCTGATATGTCGCTCTTTGCACTTCCCATGTCAACAGTAACAGAGGAACTGTCCATTCCTTGTCATTGTTACGGGGATGGGGAAAATTCCCCATTCCTCGATCCGTTCTCATAGTGGGATGAGTGAGGTCATATCTGGTCTGTACCATAACAGGATATGTAATCGATGAGTGATCCCAGTCTTGCCTGGGGGTGGACGATCGAATTCCCATTGATCGTGATTGGTGATGTAGTGAGCTATTAAGAGATTGATGGTAGGTAGTCGGAGATACCAGGACAGACGGGTCAGCCATGGGTACTTGGCACTCCTCAATGGAGCGTACCGTGTGTGAGGTTGCGACTTGTGAGATGGGTGAGAACTTCATATAGTTGCCATCGGGTACTTGGCGTTCGCAGTGCAAACATACCGGTAGCGGGTTGATGTCATAAGCATGCAATGAGGATTGACTAGCAGGGCCTTCAGTGACTTGGTGTTCCCAAAGGGAACGTACTGTTGGCGGGGAAACATGATGACTGGCGAAGGAGGGAACAGATGGTGGATGGATGGCGACTTGGCGTTCGTGTAGCGAACGTGCCGACATCACGGGAAGGTGGGCCTCAAGGTATTCACGATCTCCATGATCGTGAGGTGACGTCGTATGTTGAGTACTGGGGGGAGAGCGGAGTAATGAAGACCCATAGGGTACAGATTCAATAGGACGATACACATGTTGAGAGTCTTCGACTCTTGACCTCGAGTTCTCGCGGCGAGGGCTGTTAGAGGACTCGATATAACCAGACTTATAAGACATATTGAGAGTTGTACAGTCACACGGGTTCAGTTGAGTCACAGGGAGGGTTGTTACAGAAGACGGTACACGAGACAGTTGTAGAGCAGTTGTTAGTTAGCAGGAACCGCCTTCGGCGGTTTCCGTACAAGATGCATGACTATCTACAAATGGTAAGGTCGCAGGAAATCCCGCAAAACACAAACAACCTCGGCCAGCACCAAAACCCCAATGGGGAAAGCTTTGCACGAGGGGGGGGGAAAGGGGTAGAACGGGTAAGGAGGATAGGGTATCAGGATAGAGGATGGAAGGGAGAAAGAGGGGAGGAGCGATAGAGAGGGGAAGTCTTTGACCATGCGATGGATATGGTCGTTGGAGACTCCGTATCCGTAACAGTCCTGGACTCGCATTTGCTGTGTGAGATACAGATCTGCCACCAAGTTTTGCATTCTTTCCATAGCATTCGGTCCTTCAGTTCCTTCAAATGTTGTAATGGGTCGATCACCTTGACTTTGAGACAGAGAAGAGGGGGAGGGTTGTAGTGATGCGCAGGTACAGGTTGGGAGGTCAGGTTTTGGTCCAGGGGCGCTACTAGGTCTGTAAAAACCTCAAACTAACACTCACCTGGATGGCATCTTTGCCACTTGGATGTAACTAGTTTTTTACTCCTTCACAGGTCTATTCAGTACTAACTTGTTATGTACAAGGTGTCTCTATTTTATATGGGCTGGAAATAAAATGAATGCAATGGGGAAATGCAAACAGGCTGATAGGCAACTGTAAATAAAGAATGTCCAATCAGGGACAGAGAAACAATAAAAGATATAGAATGAATGGGGGAATTGTAAGGGTTAACTCCGCAACACTTCGCTACAGCGCCCGCCTATCCTCCCGTCAGCAACCTCCCCGTCTCCAGCTTTCCAACAAACCCTCATTTGTCCCGATTGGTGCAGTAGTTCCTGAGATATGGCCATTGACAGGTGCTGTCAAGACCACGTGAGGCTCTACACTGTGCTGAACCATCCAAGTATGGGGTTTCCATTCTGGGAAATGCTCCGTGGGTGAAGGGGGGAAGTATATTTTCGACCATGGAAATAGCCTATTGCCACCGGTCTGCCAGTCTGCAACCGGTCTGCTTGGGTCTGCTCCCCTTTTTATTGGTTTTTTATGATTTTTTATTTTATCACTCTTTTATTTTATTTTTTTATCACATGTGCTACTTCCCTTTTTGGACCCCAACCTTCCCTCTCAAAGAGGTGGTCACAAGCACTCTCCATCTGCACATGTGCACCTTCAGGTGGCACATGACCCACATAGGGGTCACTTTGCAAGAAGGAGATCACGGGAGCCTGGGAGGAACCAGCAACAAGGCAAAGACACAATGGGAAATTAGATGAACACCTGAGGATTCGAACACAAGCCCTCTCAGGCGTTTCGGAATCCTCCGCGTAACATACCAAGTGCCCCATCGAGCCTTCAGGTTAACGTATCTTCTCTCAAGCACTCCTTGATTTACTGTTTACTCTATCAACGTTGCACATGACATGACACACGGTGGGTCACGCTCAACTATTACAACACCCCCAGCGTATTCCCGTTCACAAACCCCTTCTCAACTCAGAACATCTACGAAGCCGACACCTCAGATGACTTCTACCAACCCCAATTTTCCCACTTTTGTCAACAATCGCGTTGAGGTTGGGCAAGGCAGCAAAACAGACTGACTCAACGCCGTTGAAAACGTCGGTCTCGATTCGTCGCCATTTGTATCGCCCACTGAATCGTTCATATCAGTCTCGCCCGCTGAAGTTTTCGTATCAGATCCTCTTGAGGAATCCCTTTGATGAGAGTTCGACTCCGTACGAACTTAATTTTTCCGCTTCTGGTTGACTTTCTGCCCTATCTGCGCTCGACCGCATTTCCAGGCTCTCATTTAGTTTTCTGGCGATCACATTGATGGTGTCTATGATCTAGTATGGTGGGTCGCTTTGTGCACGCCCTTAGCCTCCATTTCAACACCTCACGTTGGTCCAACGCGCATTTGCCTCGGATCTCTATCTGAATCCATGGGCAATTTTGGCCGTAGGCATCTTTGGTGGGCTGCTTCGTGACGGCCTTCTGTGTCATTTTTGGCCGATTTGGCCGGTCCTTTGTGCCATCGGCCCGGATCTTATGTTAGCTTCATCCTAAGCTGGCGGACGATCTGCTGCCGTTCGAGCGATTTTGTCGACGGGGGGATGAATTATGTGGTGGCGGTTGCTTTGCCCCAAGCCCTTTGCTTCAGTTTGGAAGGTCAGATGGGCGAGTTTTGGCTGGTTACTGATTTTTGGTGCGTTGGTCATAATTTTCCCCCTTTCCATGCCTTTCTCACTCGCCGCTCTGATGTTCTGCGACGCCCTTAGAACCTATCCCCACATCTGATCCCCCTATTCCTCAATTCGCATCATTCACATCCGCCCAAGCCCGCGTGTCTGCAGTTGCCGGTTCAGCGATCTCGACATTATACGCTT